>NC_138204.1:97116372-97369516 GCF_964194415.1 Vipera berus
ATTTTTAACTTGCATTGCTTGCACTGTACCTGGGTAAAAATGTTTTACTCATTCTGGTCTTCCTGTTTTCATATTGTTGATCTCTCTGTGAATGTGCCCAACTCTATTATCCCCAGTCCATCTGAGATTGTGGGTCAGGCTACCTTAGAGTGAAGGTTAATCTCTCTTTCAAACGAGTATTCAGCTTGTATTTTAAAGTAAGTCAACTGATAAGTCATAGTGGTGGAGGAATTGTCTCAGTTTCTCCTTACATACCTCCTCCTCCTTAAAAAAAAAAACAACCCACAATCTTCTGTCCAACCATTTACAATTTTGCAGACTGCCTGGATGAATCCTGCAGTTTTATTGGTAATATTTTTCATAAGTGATTGGCCATTGGCTCCTTCCTAGGGCTAAGTGAAAGTGACTGGCTCAAGATTACCTTGCTGGCTTTGGACCTAAGCATTCTCCTAGGTTGTAATCTGATGCTTTAAGCACCACACCAAACTGATTCTACCTTCTTTTTAAAAAGCATTAATGCATGTTTTTTAAAAATGGATCTATTTTTGTTATGTAAGGAACCCAGATAAGTATGGGTCAGGCATCTAGGTTATGCAAAAATATCTAGATAACTGGTCTAACTTGTAAATCAAACCATGGGTGACAATTTCCAATCTCCAAAGGTGATTTGTGTGCCCAAAATAGGAAATGGAAAGTCAGCAAATTCCACCCTCTGACCATATCAGCAACTATGTTTCTGATAAAGTGCATCAAATCATATTTATGGCCAAAGTTGGGTCAGTTTATGAGGAAAATACCCTCAAAGAACCGATCAGATGACTGCAAGGAATATAAATCTTTCTATTCTTCACCATTCATTCAGAACTGAAGAAGCTTCTTGGATGAGAAGTAAATCATCTTCAAGCAAAAACAAAAAAAAAATCCTTTTGAAAAGCACCTTTGGGACAACCATGACCTGGGTGACTGAGAATCTTCATAGACCTCAAAGAATGGTTTTAGCTAAGAGAATTACAGCAGTTAAGCCATTGCTTAGAATGGAGGTGGGGAAGTGAAGGGATAGCAGAAGTATGTAAACTTGTGTAAGCAGAGATAACAGAGTTAGAACTCCAAATTAATGGAGTTAGAACTCCAAATTGTTCATCTTTCATTGAAACTAAATACCAAGGAGATTGACAAGAAATACCATTTTTAATATAGAAAACAATCTAACTATTGGATTTAATTTCAGTAGTTGTAGTCAACTTATATGGTTTTAAAAGGGGACTGCTGGAATTCACGGAGGATCAGACTGTCAATGGCTGTTAGTATTTATGGTTATCTATGGCTTGTTCTAGAGGGACGTGGTGGCTCAGTGGGTTAGGACGCTGAGCTTGTCGATTAGAAGGTTGGCAGTTTGGCGGGTTGAATCCCCAGTGCCGCATAACAGAGTGAGCGCCTGTTACTCGTCCCAGCTTCTGCCAACCTAGCAGTTCGAAAGCATGTAAAAATGCAAGTAGAAAAATAGGGACCACTACAGTGGGAAGGTAACAGCGTTCTGTGCACCTTTGGTATCTAGTCATGCTGGCCACATGACCACGGAGTCATCCTCAGACAAGCACCAGCTAGTTGGAAACAACTAGCACGCATATGCGGGGGAACCTTTACCTTTATGGCTTGTTAGGATTAGGCAATATGCCTTAATCCCTGGTTGATGGGAAGTGACAATGGAAGTGGGGTACAGTATGTTCTATTTATGAATATGTCTGACACTGAATGCTGAATTATTTGAACCCGATCCCATATCTTTGAAATGTGTCTTCCTTGATTGTCAACTTATTTTGAGTTATTTTATACCCCAAACATACATATTTCTCTGCTCAGCACATACTTAACATTATCAAACTATTTTGTAGATTGTTGTATGGTTTTTAAAAGTCTCTTTTGCAAAAGAAATAGGTTATTTTTTAAAGGTAGTTGCAAATGCAACTTTCTTATGAATTAAACATCTGCAAGAGGAGTGCCAGCTTGGAAGTAGCTTTTAATGGTTTTGTACATGAATGGCTTCTTCATTATTATTGTTTATATGTGCTGTGCATCCATTATTGCTACTCTGCAGAAGTCACTGCTGAATGATAATAAGGTGATAAACCTTGCAGAGATATTTCTTCATCATCTTGCTTTCTGCTATTGTGATTATTATTCTGCTTCAATTTCATTTTTCTAAAACCCAAATTGGTAAAAATAGTTTTAGGAGGAGAATAAAGTAAAATCCCCTCTGAAATGAAAGAAGAGCTTATTTTGTTTATTATCCACAGTAAACAGCTTGCTAATCTATTGGAACCCTTCTTCTGGATAGAACAGTTTTAATGATAGAGACATGCAGGAATTGCTTTCTGTTTTGTATAAATCATTCATCAGGATATTACTTTCTCAGTATTGTTGTTTTTAATTTAAAATATTTTCCTTTCAGTTGTCAAGTTCCATCCAGAGCTGACTTCTTACTTGCTTGCTGGATATTCTCAAAGGTTCTCCATTATTTTAGTGTCTTATTATTTGAAGGAAAACTGAGTCAATATAAATAAAAATCTGAGAATAATCTATCAATAAATCAGATTCTGGATGGGTTTAACAGCATAGAGAAAAAATAGTCTGTCACTCTAATGGTCTTCATATAGGTAAAGGTAAAGGTTCCCCTGCACATGCGTGCTAGTTGTTTCCAACTCTAGGGGCCTGTGCTCATCTCCGTTTCAAAGCCAAAGAGTCAGCGTTTGTCCGAGGACGTCTCCATGGTCATGTGGCCGGCATGACTAGACGCCAAAGGCGCACAGAACACTCTTACCTTCCCACCATAGTGGTCCCTATTTTTCTACTTGCATTTTTACATGCTTTTGAACTGCTAGGTTGGCAGAAGCTGGGACGAGTAACAGGCGCTCACTCTGCTACACGGCACTGGGGATTCGACCCGCCAAACTGCCGATCTTCTGATCGACAAGCTCAGCGTCCTAACCCACTGAGCCACCGCATCCCTATTCTTCATTGTTGTTGTTGTTAGCTGCGAAGTCGTGTCCGACCCATCGCGACCCTATGGACAACGTTCCTCCAGGCCTTCCTGTCCTCTACCATCTTCTGGAGTCCATTTAAACTTGAATGCCTTGCAGTCTAAGAGACTTGCAGGAGTCTTCTCCAGCACCATAGTTCAAAGGCCTCAATTCTTTGGTGCTCAGACTTTCTTATGGTCCAACTTTCACAGCCATACATTGCAACTGGGAAGACCATAGCCTTGACTATATGCACTTTTTTTGACAGGGTGATATCTCTGCTTTTTAGTGTGCTGTCTAGATTTGCCATGGCTTTCCTCCCAAGGAGCAAGCGTCTTTTAATTTCTTGGCTACAGTCCCCATCTGCAGTGATCTTGGAGCCCAGGAAAATAAAATCTGTCACTACCTCCATTTCTTCCCCATCTATTTGCCAGGAATTGAGAGGGCCGGATGCCATGATCTTGGTTTTCTTAATGTTAAGTTTCAATCTTAATGTTAAGTTTCAAAACTGGTCTTCATATACTCAGATAATAAACTGATTATGAAATATCCCAATCTTCTAGACATAAAACATTTATTATCAGAATCTGAAAGACACAACTCATTAACAAAAGCAAACTAACTGTTTGATAAAAAGCCAAATTTATATGTAATTAAAATGTGTTCAGTTTGCTGAGTCAAGATTCTCTTAAAGTGACAAGGTATCAAAGTTGGGAGAAAAACACCCAGAGTGAGAAAGAGGTTATATTGTTCCTGCTGAAAATCCATTTATTTCCCACAAGCTTAAGGACATGTGACTAAGATATAGTACATTAAATTAAAATGGATGCTGAACAAATTTCTTGCCAATAGAAATAAAGATAATCCAGGTAATCCTCTACTTATGATCACAACTGAGACTGGAATTTCCATTGCTAAGTGATGCAATGGTAAACTGAAATGTTACGGGACTGAATTGCTTAGGGACTGCTATCCTAGTAATCCTAATTGCCATCTTTACCTGAGAACTGTGGGTTGACATCCCATGACTTGGTCCCTCAGAGGTGAGTCCTTTGCCTCAGTAAGGTAAATGACTATCTCCAACTTCCCCAGTGGTCTATTTTCCCTCTTATCTTTACTTTGGTTCACCTGTACCCTGCTCTGCAGAGTAGAAAGTAATCCCAGAATCACATGGCTGTGGGGAAGCTAGCCATGCCTTGGGAAACCATAGCTGCCCAGACCAAAATAAATAAATACAGTGGCCTACAGATCTGGGGCCACTCCTTGCTTATTTGTTTCTGGTTCTTGTGGCATCCAGGCTGGGACAGATCTTTCTGTCAGACCATGAATCTGGGGCTGCTTCTTGTTTGTTTCTTGCTTGCTTCTTCTTCTTGCAGTGCATCAGAAAGCCCCAGCCCACTCCAGGGTTGTGTAAGAATCAGAACCAAAATGCAAGCAAGAAGCAGTCCCAGGAAGGTTTGCCCAAGGCTGCCCCAAAAGCATGGTATAAAGCAGCTTCTTGGAATAAAGGGCTAAGCCAAGCATGACTCATCAGCATAGGAACAAGAAGGGAATAGGGGTAGTACAGCACAAGGTGGGGCAGGGAACCAAACAGGTATAAATGGGGAAGACAGGGATGTGAGGTATTTGAAGAACCCTGGTTGCAAGTGTAGGCAGGCTTTCAAGCACCTGGATTTGGATTACATAACCACAGGGACACTGTAACAGCTATAATTTGGGCGCAGGTCATATGTCTTTCATCCAGCACTATCAAAACTTTAAATGGTCATTCAATGAATGATTGTAACTCAAGAACTACCTGTATTTTATGTCTATTTGCCTGATGTATACTAGCTTTAGTTAACTGGGCTCTTTTGGGTTCAAAATATAACAGAGAAGACATATTTATTGTGCTACATCAGTACTGCATCCATTTTGAGAGGGTAGTATACTATTTCTGAAAATTACAGTTTGGCCTTTTTTCTCATGCTAAATTGGCATTGTGGGGAAATATGGGTAATACCATTTACAAGAAACCTGCTTTATGGATGATTTGAATGGATGATGGGATTTTTGTTTTAAATCAGTCCTTGAATGATAAAGTTAAGTTCTTATCATTTCTCATGTTAAAGAATAAATACAATTTTTCTGGAAATATTTCCAGCTGCAACATCTACTGATATCTTGATTTAGCTTAAACATTTCAGCCTTAGAGACATCTAAATTATTAGATATGATTACTAAATCTTATTAAACAAAAAAGTTCACATTGAATCTTTACGTATATTTTTATCTATAAGTCAATCTGATATGCACATTTTAATGGAACAAGGAATTAAAGATTCCCATTTTGTCAAAGCAATGGGAAATGGTCTTAACAGTTGTATCAAAAATATCAACACATCTTATACCATAGTTTATTCAGCACAAATGAATGTAAGATACAGTACATTAAATGGGTGCTGAATATTTTTTTGCCAATACTATCTAGGTAGAAGGAAGATAAAATCGCCTACAATTATTACATTTTAGGAAGAAGTCATGTTTACAAAATGATCTTGCTGGGATTTTTCTTTTCCTTTCCCCTTTTCTGTTCCGTTTAATTAAATAAAGGCAAAAACAAAAGAGAAGTTTCCCTTGTTCAGCTCTATTGAACTATTATTCATTTTTCCCTTTCGGAATTCCCTGGGACATTTTTGTTTTTCTGCAAATCGAAAATTAAAACTTGGTTGGTAGTTCATTTTAATTTTAACCAATTAATAGATTGTTAGGTTTGAATAAATGTGTATATTTCCGATATTTCAATATATATTTCTTCTGAGAGGTGGGAAAAACATATGCATATAAATTGTAAAGTTTTTGAAAGCAGCTATAATGAATATTTAAGGTTTAAATTGTGTTGTTCTTCATTAAGTAGGAAAGTGCTGGGAAAAATAGTATTAAATAAAACTCTACTCTTCACACATTAACTTATTTAATTTTTACTTCAATTAATCACCTCATTTTCTTGTTAATTATGTTAGCAATTAATGCACTAGTTAAATCATGAACATGGTTGAATGTTAAACTAGTCACAAATTTTTTTCACTCCACAGAGCATTGAACCCAGACAGAATAAGATACATAAATTTATAAATATTTTAAATATTAATAACTAATACTTGCTAACAAACTTAAACTTGTCCATTTTATAAGATGTCTGCATGCATAATAAGAATGGGATGTATGTAAAAATGTTTCTGACTTAATCAAAAAAAATCTGACATTTTATTAAAATGTCAGTAGTGTAGCTATTTGAGCCATTTGACATTTGTCCAGATTTACAAATACTGCTGTTTATGTTTTGTTTTTTTTTGTTTTGTTTTTGCCACAGTCCTTGCCAGAAACAAATGAGTAATATCTGATACATGTCACCCTTGTTAATGTAAGGCATGGATTTTCATTAAAATATTCAAAACATAGATAGTTCATACATTTAAAGCAGAAGCATTTTTATTGCATTAGATAAATGAAGATGGTGATGTTTTTGCTTTAATTTGGCTAATAAGAGTTTTGCTATGATGATAGTATTTTTTAATGATATGGGCTTACACAAGCAAACAAAAATAAAAATAGAACATAGAAAATTAGAAAAAAATATATTTTGAACCACATTTGGCTTCCTGGCTATACTGATCTTTATGGATACTTTGTAGTAGATTGGCCTTCCTTGTGGTTAGCCTAACACTTCAGTCATACATCCCCAGGAATACAAGAACATGCCCTAAACTAAATTATACTTTAGTCCTTTAGTTCAGGATTGGTGACCATAACTTTTCGGAAAAAAGTTTTCTAGATCTATAGGAACTTCTAAGGACATTCTAAATTCAGTGAATGTTTTTTGATGTTAAGCTATGCCTCATTCCAAATAGATTAAGTTTAGATGATATTCACACTCAGTTCTTCTCATATTTAACTGAGAGACATATACTTTATTCCTTCTTCACTTCTTTTCCTGACTTATATCTCCCTCTCTGAAAAAGAAATGAGTTCTATTCTCTTTAGTAATGCATTTGACACATGTATCAGCATTTATAGAAGAATCTGATTTAATATAACGTCAATGGAACCTAACTATTTTTAACAGTAAACACCCCCGGAACCAAAAGCAATAATTCTTGCTAAAATATTACTCCTAATAATATTTATTGAAGAATTATCACTGTCAAAATCCATTTATTGAAATTCCATAGTTACAGCTGGATCCATATCAATAGATTTGCATTGTTTTATAATCAATGCTGTGAAATGTGTGTCTATAGTAGGAAAGGAGCATAATTGAAGTAAAGTACAGTAAAGAACAAGTTCTGACTTTTCTTATTCTCACAGTGAGAAACTATTCTCTATTTGCAAAATTCTTACTTTAGTTTTAGTCTTCATTTGTGGTCAAATCTGAAAGTAATCATTATAAAGAGGAAAGCAACAGCAACAAAAAAAGATTTTGCAAAGATAAAGCAGGATGGGGAGGTAGGAAGGAAATATCATATCACTGTAAACCCAATGCCACCATTTTTCAGTACTGTATTCTGGCAAACCAAATGTGGATTAAATAATTCAAAGAAAAAATTCTGAGCTACAAAGTTTGAGGCAAGGGCAACAGCTCCAGCAGCAACAACTAAATATCCCTCTGTTGTATTTCCAAAAGTTTACTAAACCATAATTAAAAACAACACAACAAAAAAACTTTATGAAATTCTTCCTCCAGATGTCCAATTATCAGGGATCATCCTCCCTAATTAACTATGGTAATTGCACCAGATTGGAAGGCTAACATCATTTTTGTCCTTTAGGCAAACTGGAAACTTGGCCAATGCCTAATTAACCATCCTTGGGGATCTATTTGTCCTACGCTATAAGTCATTTAGTTTGTAGAAATGAAACATTTGGTACCAAGAAAAAAGTAGCCATCAATGGAGTTGATGAAATAAGTTATTCAAGTGAGTACATATTGTTCATGGGGCTTGGTGATGCATTTGGACTTTTTTTATTCCACAAAAATCTTAATAAGGTATGCAAGGTATAACCAAAATCCAGAAGCTGTACGTGATATTTTGTAAATATAAGAATTCCAGTGCCCAATTCTAAGCATTTGAAAGTGTAGCTAAGTAAGTTGCCAGGACAATTCTATTAGTGTGTATATCTCTATAAAAATCTTGGGACCTGTTGCCTTTTTTATATTCCACAATACTTTGAACATTTATCTTATGGTTCTGTTATATTACTTTCTGACAATTACTATTAACTGCAGCTATTTATTATTTGTTTATTAAATAATATTTATTTCACAGGATACATTAACTTTAATAACTTCTTAAGCATACAATCCAAAGAGAACTCCCCAGAGAAATTTATTATTTGTTCTACAATATTAAGAATAAAGAGGAGTGAAGTGTTGCTGTGGTATGCTTATGAGTGTCATGGCCAAGGTTAAAGAAAACACACAATATTAATTTTTAATCAGATTTAGTAGTTATTCTTGTTACAGACAACAGCTTTTAAAGTCTAAGATCTTAATTACAGAAACGAGTTCATTCATAATCCTTAAAAATGATAGTGATAATGCAAAACACTCTATATATCAAGGATAGGAATTTGATGTCCTCCAGATATTCCATAATGTTATTCATTATGTCATGCAAGAATCTGCTCACTGGACATGTTTGTCCTGCTGTATTTCCCCAAAAATAAGACCAGGTCTTTTTTTAACCTCAAAAAGAGGCATCAGGTCTTGTTTTTGGGGTGGGTGGGTGTCTTTTCCACTCACCTCTGGCACCAACATCCCCACCCAGCCAGCCCACTTCTTCTGCGGCCAAAGGAACAGCTTTCTTCTGCAGCTGAGAATGAAGCTCGGGCCTGCATTTCATAGTGAGAGGCCTTCTGGAAAAGCCTCTGCAGTATCCATAGCTCGGTTCTTGGCTGCAGAGGCCTTCTGGAAATGCTTCTGAAAGTGAAATGTAGGCCTGAGCTCCATTCTCAGCTGCAGAAGGAAGCTGCTCCTTTGGCTGCAGAAGAAGTGGGCCAGCGAGGCAAGTGTCGATCTGTGGGAGGCCTGGCTGCATGATAAATTCCACCCCCACCCCCAATCTTGCTTGATTTTTAGGCATGCACCTCGCCTCAAAACCACGGCTTATTTTTGGCTTCTGGTTTGTGATGGTGGCACTGGCGGACATGTGGGGCGATTGCTCCCTCCACCATCCAGTTTTCGCCTGCTGGGGGACCCTGAAGAGGGTTGAAAGTAGGGGCAATGAGCCTAAAGAGGACCCCCAAGTGATCGTGTAAGGGTGGCAGCCCTCCCATTTGATCTGGGGCAGCTTTTCAAACTGATGGGGAAAAGATCATCCATTTATGGCCCATCATCAAGCTGCTGACAGCTGAGGCCAAACTTACTAACAAGCACCTTGAAAGCAACGTGGAGAAATTGGGTGAGATTTTACCTTCTCTGTACCCCAAGTACTTTTCCTGTTAAAAGCTTCTTGACAATTTATCCCCTTTTGAGGAGAGAGGGAAGGGAACTTTCCCCCCCCCACCATCCTCTAAAATGGTGACATGTCATTACTCAGGGGAAACAAAAATTGGATATCTATTTTCTGTTTGGAATTTGTGGACCCAAAAAGTTCCTATTCTTACTGGAACCTTTATTTGCAAAAAGAACTGAAATCAGATAAGAACCTAGCCCAGGATCTGAAAAAGACTCTAAATGCTATTGGGGACATCATGTGGTAAAGCTTGGTACAGCAATTTTATTACCTCTGACAAAGAGACTTGTTCACAGCCCAGATCTGACCTTGGTATTATCTATGAGAGACTTAACTCTGAGAAAGCAGCTGGGCAATGAAATTGGTTTCTAAGAATGGTGGAGGTAAACATTTACTGACTCTTGATTAATAAATAGCCTTCACTAGAAAGACCGTCTCTAACTTTGTCAGAAAAGGAGGAGGATCAGTAAAAGACCTTGGATATGTTAAAATCTTTACTTGAAAGTATTTTGGCAAACACTGAGAATCTCAGAGCTAATCTGAAAGACCAAGGTGCAAGCCAGCTTACCTCCAGAAAGTGAAACTCTGATTGCAGCTAGAAAACTACTAACTCAAAAAACAACAGTAATGGAACAAGTGAATACCAAGACAGAGGGCTTTACAGAACAACAAGCACAGTTTATAGAAAATCCAGACAATGAAACAATAACTCCAAAACTGGAAATGACCTTCTATGTAAACCAGAAGAAATCTGAGAAAGAAAAAGACCAGATAGAATTGAAGACAACTATACCAGAACAAACACGAGGATCTGGGATATCAGGGTGACAATCTAATGATTACAAATGGGCCAGAGCCCTCAGAAAATATATACATATAAATCAAGCTAGGGCTTATTTTCAGGGTAGGTCTTACTTTTGGGGAAACATAGTACATGCATGTCCTACATGAGTCCTATATGAATACCTGGCTGTATATATAATAGACTATTATTATAAATTTTCTTTTTCTTTTTTTCAAAAAATGCATTATTTAATCTGAACTTTTGGGTTCCTTGGTTGGATTTTTACTGAGAATGCAACACATTTATACTGTTCTTTGATCACCATCACTTTGTCTACTTTCTCCTTGAAATTTTATGATGATTTATGTTCTAATCTAATCTAATCTAATCTAATGCTTGTATACATATCTGCTTAATTATAAATATGTAGTTGGATATTCCAGTGAGAAAGGGGCTTCCTTAAAATATGGTTACACTAATTGAGATCTCTGGGACGGCAGGGGCTACTATATATGGAGTAGTCTTTCAAATGTGTCTTTGCCTGAATGACTTCCTTGATGAAATATAGATGAAGAAAACTACTTTGTGCAAGCTGTCTACTTCCATAAATACGAATAAGTTTGCATAAATGCAATCGGAGCTTTAAAACACATTTTACCATTGGGAATCCTAAATAAGCACATGCCATGATCAGATGGAAATTACAATAAGAAAGGATTGAATTTTATTTGATATATTTTACTTCACAGTCATAATTGATGGGGATAATTTTTTTTCATTTTAATCAAAGCTTTTTTCCCCCCTTTCACGGATTTTCTAGAAAAAATAGGATAATAAAGAAATGCATACATAAATAAATGCAGAAATAACTAAGTAGATTTATTCAGGAGAAGGGCCTTGAATGCTCAATCTTTAAAGACTGCATTTCAATTCTTATACATTCAGTCATATTCATGGGGTCACCTTCTATCTTTTCAGCTACTTCACTATAGCTCTATTGTCTTTACATGGGGAATAGTTGAACCTTCCCAGCCTAATGATCTTCCAATGTGCGAATTTCAATTCCAAACATGCTCAGAAATAGTCATGTTGGGTAAGGAATTCAGTAAGATAAAATCCTGATATTTGAAAGTTGTGCAGGCTGCAGAAGACATGACTTTGCATGTGCATCAGAATGTTTGTAAGAAGCTCTAGAAAAATCATTTTAAACAAGTTGGTGGTGGAGAAAAGATTTTCCATGAAATAAAAATATACAAAATGGACAGTTTCTTCCGAGCCAATATCTATTGTCATTTTTGTATTGATATTGTTATTTTAGGGATATTTTATTTATATTGCATACAGTTTTATCCTGCTTTGATCTTTCCAGGTCTAAGAAGCTCACAAGCAAAAAGAAAGTACAATAATACCAAAAAAGGTAACCATAAAATCAAAACCTAATAATCATAAAACACAACTTTCTATCTGCTGATAATTAAGCTCTGACAATTCATCCTGTCAAAACTCCTAGTGATTCCAGGTACCTTAGGATGGAAATTGTCAGCAAGTACCATGTGCAAGGATTCCTTGGATGGGCAGTGTCTGGCTAGGCAGAACTGTAGACAGATTCTATTTGGAGATGCTGTTTGGGTATACCTATTTACAGATAGGTAGACCCCAAGCTATTTAGAACTTTAAAGGTAATTAGAGAACAGATAACTCACTGGGTGATCCTCCTTCTCACATAAAATGTAGGCTGGCATAATTTTTCCTCCCTTTATAACCCTCAGAAGAACTCCTGTGAACACCTTCTGCACCTCTTCTTGGGTGATTCATGGAACTTCTTGCCACTTTACTGGGGGGGAGAGGAGGAGGGAGTTGTGGACTGTGATGAAAACTGCCCATTTGCCCCCCCTTCCAGTGTGACTTCAAGGCCTGCCTATTATTACAGAGGAAAGGGGCTTTTTGTAGACTTCTAGGATACTCCTGTCAGCCTTATGTCATCAGCAGGCATCCAAGTTGCTACCTTGTCCTTCTTTTGTTGTCCATTGCCATTAAGAAATTTTAAATTTCAGCCTCAGTTCCAGAGCAGCCAATCACCATTCAACTGTCTGGCAAAGGAAAGCAGGAAAAAGGGCAGAGATACACCTTCCCATTTTTCCTTGCAACACCAACCTACAGGTTTGAGGGAAGTGTAGTTGGAATTCATGAACACACGATGGTGGCTAGCCACAGTAATTGTGAAGCATCTACAATTTTGCAAACTGGTGCGAATTTCCTTGAGATTTCATTTGTATGGGAGTAATGGGTTCACATTTTTTGATTCATTCTTTAAGTCAGCTTATTTTAGGTACCTTGACTGAAAAACCTTTGCCTGATGCTGCACCATTTTGCCCAATTGAAGATTACAAACAGACAAGCAGACAGGAGAAATTTTAGTAATGTATAAATAACCAGGACATTGAGCTAAACCCAAAAAGAGTCTGGCAACCAATGGAGCTCTGGTTGTACTAATATTTGTATGTTGACAAGTTGCATCTGTAAGTATGTGATGAACAATTAAAAATGAAAGAGCCTTCCTCTTCCTCTGCTGCCTGAAATATACATTTGTAGCCATCTCAGGAAAAAAAGCCTTATTTTTCAGCTGTTTAGAAGTGAAGTAAGTTCTCCAGAAGGAATGTTTGATGCACTTTCTTCTTTTTGCTGATACACTTTATTGAAGGAAGATGCAATTTTAGGAACCACAGCTATCTTCACACCATTTCATTTTCCTTTCAAAAAAAGAATGAAAAGAAAGAAAGAAAGAAAGAAAGAAAGAAAGAAAGAAAGAAAGAAAGAAAGAAAGAAAGAAAGAAAGAAAGAAAGAAAGAGAAAGAAAGAAAAAGTTACATTTTTGCTCTCTTCTCTTCATATATTATTTGAAAATCCAGCCCCCTAGCAGAATACTATTTTAATCAAATAAATACATTAAAACATTTTCCTTTGCCTTGTTGGAAGTATGCATCAGAATATTCAACATACAGAATACATTTGAAGAAAAATCCCTATAACCTTCCAATTTGACTGACTGCTTAATTGCTGGTATAATTTATGACTTTAGGCATCATTACTCAGCTTCTTGATTTCACATAGCTTCCAATGGTCCTAAAGCTACAGTAAATTTAATGATACCTTTTAATAATTAGGTGGGTTGAATGTCAATTACTGCTTAATCAATAGAAAATTTTTGCTTAAATCATCTATTTTAGTCTGGCCATGCATGTTATTCTCTTCTAAGATGCATTTTGTGGTGATGCTGCTTGCACTTCAATAAGTGCTTTCTTTCTTTAAATGCTGTCATCAGAATTCAAAGAGGACAAGTATAAATGGACATAGGTATCTCTGGCTAAATGAGTAGTAATCATGAGCATTAATATGCAAAGTACGAGTTGTTCCTTTCCTCTAGTTGTGTTTTTATACAAGTAACACTTCACTTAAAAACCTATTTGTTTAGCAACTGTTTAAAGTCAAGATGGTGCTGAAAAAGTGATGTGTGGTCCAGTCCTCTCATTTACAATTATTGCAAGGTCCCTGCAGTCACATGATACTGATTTTGGGTGTAGGGTAACCATTGTGCTTTTATGATGGTTGTAGCATTCCACAGTCAATAGGGAAGCTGGCAGAAAGGATTGCAAATTGTGGACACTTGATGCCTTGATTAATGACTATGGTGACTCACTTAAAAACCATGGTAAAGAAAAAAGAGTTTGTAAAATTGGATGCAGACATGTGGCACTTCACTTAATGACCACACCTCTTAACAATGAATTGTCTAATCCTTATTGTGGTTGTAAGTAGAGAAGTACCTGTAGCTTTATATTGGTGGAAGAACAGTCATTCAAAGTGATATCCGATACCTACTTCTTATTTTTGCTGAACACCTCATCTTTGTATATGTGCCTATTCCCATGTTAAAGTTTTGTAGAAACTCAAAATCATATGTTTAAATAAAGAGGCAAGTCTGAAGTCTCTTCCTAGATTGAAGAATTGGTAAAAAAGTTTCTTTTTCTGTACTGTTATTTTATATAAATATATTGTGAGGCCTAGAATTCTTATCATTATTTCCCCAAAAGATGTGTGGAAAGTATAAAAAGTGCATAATATCTAAGATGTTTTAGTTTGGGGTAGAAAAAAAAAGACTGAATAAGAAATACAGGATATTATCCTATAAAAATTATGTTTGGTGCAGGGAAAATGAATAAGGAGGTCACCCTTTGTCATAATGTCAAATAAACTGAATGGTTAACAAATTCAAGACAGTTTTTTTAAAAGGTTTTTTTTCACACATTGTATAGTAAAAGTATTTTTTTCCTTCCAAATGGGGTACAGTAATGATATGTATTTTCAAAAGTTTTAAAAGGTGCTACACAAATTAAGGTTAGGCCTCCAAGCCATGGCCTTTTGCTGTTTCAAGCACCCAAAACATTTCTCTCATGAATGAAGGGAAATATATGTATCCCAATATAATATTGCAAGATCCAGTCTGGTCGATCACCTGGACCAGTGGTTTTGTCTTCTGAGCTTTCAGACTCATGCTAGAGCCCATCTTTAGAAAACTTCTAGAGAGTTCTCACAAGAAGTTCCCTGAAGATGGTCTCTAGCACCACTCCAAAAACCTGGAAGACAAAACCTCTTTGACCAACCCAGATTGGATCCTGCAGCATTTCTCTAACAATAATTGCTGGGCAGCACATTCAGGAAGGTGATACTTCTGTACTATAAGCATTGGATCTGATCCTTGATCTTGTCACATTTTTTAGAGCAGGGACCCCCAACACCTGGGCTGCAGACTTATACTGGTCCATGGCCTGTTAGGAACTGGACTGTGCAAGTGGCAGGCGGGCGAGCAAAGCTTCATCAGTTCTTGTGCAGGATGTAAAAATTGTCTTCCACAAAACTGATCTTTAGTGTCAAAAAAGTTAGGGATCATTACTTTAGCATGATAACATTTACGTGTTCTAAGAGAAGAGCCCCCACTGTAGTGTTGATTATTATGGTAATATATTAAAAAATTTCCCTTTTTTCCATAAAATAATCTATCTCATGAGAAGCAATGAATTGCCAGGATTCTACGGTCATAGAATATGGAATCCTAACATTCAGCCAGATGGTGCTAACTATAAGAACCGTGGTGGCACAGTGGTTAGAATGCAGTACTGCAGGCTACTTCTGCTGGATGCCAACTGTCAGTAGTTCAGTAGTTTGATACTGACTGGCTCAAGGTTGACTCAGGCTTCAGGTTCGGAAACGGAACTGGTTAAAGACTGCATGATAAAATGGGCACAAAATATTCAGGAACCAATTTCGTTGGACACCTGGGAGATAATTTGGGTCAGAAATGTTAAATTTACCCAGGCTCAAAATCTAAGAGAAAATTTTTATAAAATGTTTTATAGATGGCATCTGGATCCCAAGAAGTTGTCCAACATGTATCCTAATTTACAGTCTAAATGTTGGAGGTGTGGTAGTTTAGAAGCTACCTATTTTCACATGTGGTGGACTTGTAGAAATATAAAAGCTTTTTGGATTAAAATTTGGTGGAACATTCAAAAGATTTTTAAGAGAAAGATATTTCCCCGCAATTGTTTTTATTGGGCATTGTTGTAGATTGTGATGTTAAAGAAACTAACTTGATATTGAACATGATAAGGGCAACAAGGTTATTGGTGGGACAATATTGGAAGAAGGATAGTTTGCCCACTGTAGAAGAATGGGTGTTTAAAGTTTCGAATCTTGCAGAAATGTCTAAGATTTCTGCTTATCTGAAGGATCATTCACAGGAAAGATATATTTCAGTTTGGAGGAGATGGATAAATTATATTCAAAACAAATATGGGACTAAAAAGTACCACTTAGCTTATGAGTAGATTTTAGTGGGATATTGTTATTGGTACGTTGTTGGTAGTTATGTTAAAAGAGAGTTAAAGCGCATTATGAATTTGGTTAATTGTATATTATGCATAATTTTTATTTAGAATATGATTATTGTAACTATAATCCTGTATTGAGCTCTGGGAAGTGGGGGGGGGAAGTGGGTGGGTTTGGGGTGGGAGGGATTTGGGGATATATTGTAAAATTTTGTTTTTGTAAAACTCTTTAATAAAAAAAAAAGGTTGACTCAGGCTTCCATCTTTCTGAGGTTGGTAAAAAGAGGACCCAGACTGTTGAGGGCAATATGCTGACCCTGCAAACTGCTTATAGAGGGCTATAAAGCACTGTGAAGTCTAAGTGCTATTGCTATAAACCTGCAGTTCCCTTTAAAACTTGTCTTCCATTAGATCAGCCTGGGAAACCTTCATCCTTGGAGTTGAATGAGGCAAAAGTTTCCATCAAGTCCAACAGCAATATTTTCTAGATTCCTTCCTTCCTCTCTTGGCTAGGACTCATTTTCCCTAATCTATTTTGCCTCTCCTTTTTCACTGCAAAAATGAGAAAGAGATTTGGTTATGGGAGAAGGACTTTATTCACTGATGACTATCTGGAGTGTGTTGCAATTCAACTACTGACTATAGTTTTTCCTCGTTCTTTTATTATATAATTAATGCTATTTCTGGGAAGATGAGGGAAAGGAAAGGAAAGGAAAGGAAAGGAAAGGAAAGGAAAGGAAAGGAAAGGAAAGGAAAGGAAAGGAAAGGAAAGGAAAGGAAAGAAGGAAAGGAAAAGAAAGGAAAGGAAAGGAAAGACTGAATAGTATTAAATTTCAGCCTAATAAACCTCTGGCTGTTCTACTGGTAGATAAAAATTTTCATTTAAAAGTACTGTCACTAGCAGAAGAAAAATTATTTATTGTTCTCTATCTGTGCTCTGGCAGAAATAATGATTCTACAGAAGACTGTTAATTTCACTTTTGCATCAGATTCAAATGTTTTTTCTTGTCTTCATTCAATTGTTCATTGCAGCTGGAGGAAGTACATTGTGATGCAACTGTTTCTAAAAATTCTGTAAGATACAGATGAGAGCTTACAGAGAGGGTTAAGGGGCTGGTGGGAATTAGCCATTGCTTCAGGAATGCCTTTTCTGCAAGCAGCCAGGCAAGGGAAAACAGAAAGTGGCATCTGGAACACATTTAAAGTCAATCAACCTAAATACAGATGAGCAACTCTGTAGAGAGGGTGATTCAGAAGTGGATAGCCTTTAGCTCAAGTGGAAAATAACACGAAAATGAAGGGAAAAGCCAGACAAAATCTGTACACCTAGAACTACCTACATGCCTAGAAAAGAATACATATATCCAGTGGCTCAAAGTCACCCAAGGTTATCATGCCTAAAGTGGGATTAGAATTCACACTTTATGTTTCTAGTCTATTGCTTTAATCACTAGACCAAACTGGCTTGATGGTTTTTTAAAAAAATCAGATATGGAGATGGTAATGTGCATAATGTCATGGTTCCGACAGATGAAACTATTCAAAGAACTTTGAGGCATTGTTTACCTTAAAGAATCTTTATTCAAGTTGCATAGCATCAGCACGTACATAGTCGAAGCCAAAATCTGGATTCCCCTCCCCTTAGCACATAGTATCAAACATAATTCTCTCCTCTAATTAACAGTCATAAATCATATTCTCCAATTAGTTTGAAATGCAGGCTTTCCCTCCTTTATTCCAACCCGCCATTTCTTATCATCTCTTATTTCAAAAGTCCTGAATTCACACACTATTACACTATTATTATGTTTAACTAACTTCTATCACATTCCTCCTCCTCCCCCAGTATCATCTAATTCTAAGAGTAAAACATAAGAAAGAAAAAGGCTGCATTTCCATATGTTGTCAAAGCAAGAACATCCAATGTTAGCAGCGTTGACATCCACCACCACCCTTACAAAAGGGACAGATCCTGTAGCATAAACAAAAGCATATGTTAGGGACTGTCTCTTGGTTTGTTGGGTTGTTTCCTATAAAACTTTTTGATGAGTCTGTTGGCTTTCACATTGCTAGATTTCACCCAAGTGGCTTCAGACAGCAAGTATCCCTTCCATTGTAGCAGGTACTGCAATTTCCCCTTAAAAATTCTAGAGTCAAGAATACACTTTACTTCATAGTGAGTCTGACTTGCCACTACGAGGGGCCCAGGTGCCTTCTTAGGGGAAGTCTTAAAGTGAAGCCCCAAAAAGGTTTCAGCAAGCTGCAGTGGAAGACAGGATGAACTCTCCCTAAAAGCCTAGAGAGTTTTAATTTTACTGTCACTGGGTTGATGATCCTTACAATGGAAAAAGGCCCCAAGAATTTTGGTCCTAATTTCTTACTGGGTAATTTGAGGCATAAATATTTAGTCGACAGATAAACCTTTTCCCCAACTTGGAATGTTCTTTGGGGAGCCATCTTTTTATGTGCCTGCTTTTTATAGGTCTCGGAAGTCTTTTTTAAAGCAGTTTTCATGGCTCTCCAAACTTCTTCCCACCCTCTCACCCATTGATCAAGTGTCTGGGAAGCAGAGGGCACCTGAGGGTATTCAGGTATTGGGCTGAACTCTTTTCCTGTGGCTACTCTGAAAGGCGTATAGCTGGTGCTGCTGTGAACAAAATTATTGTAAGCCACCTCTGTGAAAGGGAGGAGGTCGGTCCAGTTTGTTTGTTAGTATGAAATGTAAAATCTGAGATATTGATCCACATCTTGTTAGAGGATTCCATGGCCCCATTGGTAGATGGGTGAAAAGCAGATGATAGGCCTTAAGATGATCCAATTAATTTAAGAAAGCTCCTCCAAAGCTTTGCTGTGAACTGCACTCCCCTGTCCGAAATTATTCAGGCTGCCTGTAGATATGTTTCATGAACATTTTAGTCAGTTGTTGGGCAGATGGGAGTCCTTTGCAGGTGGTGAAATGGGCCTGCTTTGAAAACAGGTCTATCACAGTCCAGATGACAGTATTTCCTCTACTTTCAGGTAGGTCTACTATAAAGTCCATAGCTATTTCTTCCCATGGTTGAGAAGGGTCTGCCACTGGCTGCAGTAACCCAGGGTGTTTTCCTGGAATTCCTTTCATGGTGGCACACACAGTACAACTCCTGAAATAGTTTTCCACATCCCATTTTAACCCCGGCCAGCAAAACTGCAGGCAGATGAGATGTAGAGTTTTTAAATATCCAAAGTGTCCAGCCTGTTTTGTGTAATAGCTGTATTTGAGAACGTTAAGATGGAGGGCTTCAGGCAAATGTAGTTTCTCCCCCACCCCTTGTAAGCCAAACCATCCCAGCATGTTAGGAATGTTTGGTTGTCTTTGAACCATTGATCGGTGAGGAGCTCTTGTTTTATTTTCTTTGCCACAGCGTCATCAGGATTAGGGGTCCTGCAAAGCGTGAGTTGAGCAGCAGTTTGTGTATTGGAGATAATTGCCTTGTTAACCTCTTCGTGTTTGCTTTTGCACTGGGGCATTCTTGATAATGCATCAGCTAGGAAGTTTTTTTTCCTCCTGATATGTACTTTCTAGAGTGAAGTTGAAATGGTTAAAGTACTGTGCCCACCGTACTTGCTTTGGGGACAATTTGTGGGGAGTTTTCAGTGCTTTTAGATTTTTGTGATCTGTCCATACTTCAAAAGGCACCTTGCTCCCTTCTAGATAGTGTTGCCAGTTTAATAGATGAAGTGAGGAAAGCTAAGGCTCAAAATGAACTAAGGCTTGCGACCAAAGTCAAAAATAACAAAAAAAGCTTCTTTCAACATATAAAAAACAACAAAACAGTTAAGGAAATGACTGGTCCATTAGTGGAGGATAAATATATAACAGAGGAAAATGGCAAGAAGGTGACAAGCAACAGGGAGAAAGCGTAACTATTTAACTCATGTTTTTGCTTCTGTCTTTACACAAAGGGGAAAAACAGTCCAACCTATCAAAAACAGTGCCATAAAAAACAGAATAGAAACACAAGTTAAGATAGGCAAGAAAATGGTAAGTGAGCACCTGTCCAGCCTAGACGAGTTCAAATCACCAGGACCAGATGGATTACAACTCAAAGTTCTCAAGGAACTGGCAGATGTGATCTCAGAACCACTGAACTATATTTTTCAAAGATCCTGGAGCACTGGGGAACTACCAGAGGACTGGAAAAGGGCTGATGTAGTTCCCATCTTCAAAAAAGGAAAAACAAATGGATCCAGGTAATTACAGACCTATCAGCCTGACCTCAATACCTGGGAAGATTCTAGAAAAAATAATCAAACAACATATCAGCGAACACATGGAGGCAAACAAAGTCATCACTAAACGTCAACATGGGTTTGTCAAAAACACATCATGCCAGACAAATCTTATTGCATTCTTTGACCAAGTGACAAAATTAGTGGACCAGAGGAATGCTATAGATAAAATTTACTTGGACTTCAGTAAGGCATTTGATAAAATATATCACAACCAGCTACTTGATAAGATAGAAAAATGTGGGTTAGATAGCATCACCACCAGATGGATTCATAGCTGGCTGACAGACTGTACTCAGCATGTGGTCCTCAATGGAACTGCATCTACATGGAGGAAAGTGTGTAGTGGGGTGCCCCAGGGCTCTGTTCTGGGCCCAGTGCTCTTCAACATCTTCATCAACAATTTGGGTGAGGGGATAGATGGGAACTCATCAAATTTGCAGACGACACCAAGCTGGCAGGAATAGCCAATATTCCAGAAGATAAGCTTAAAATACAGGAGGATCTGGACAGACTCGAACACTGGGCGCTATCTAACAAAATGAAATTCAATGGTGAAAAAAGTAAGGTTCTACATTTAGGCAGTAAAAATCAAATGCACAGGTAAAGGATTGATGGTACCTTGCTCAATAATAGTAACTGTGAGAGAGAACTTGGAGTCCTAGTAGACAATCACTTCAATATGAGCCAGCAGTGTGCTGCATCTGCCCAAAAAGCCAACACAGTGCTAGGTTGCATTAACAGATGGATAGAATCAAGATCACGTGAAGTACTAATACCACTTTACAATGCCTTAGTAAGGCCACACCTAGAATACTGCATCCAGTTTTGGTCACCATGATGTAGAAAAAGATGTTGAGATACTAGAAAGGGTACAGAGAAGAGCAACAAAGATGATTGGGGGACTGGAGACTAAAACATATAGGGAACGGTTGCTGGAATTGGGTATGTGTAGTTTAATGAAGACAAGGGTGAGGGGTGACATGATAGCAGTGTTCCAATATCTCAGGGGCTGCCACAAAGAAGAGTAGCCTCCAAAGCACCTGAAAGCAGGACAAAAAGCAATGGATGGAAACTAGTCAAGGAGAGAAGCAACCTAGAACTAAGGAGAAAATTCCTGACAGTTAGAACAATTAACCAGTGGAACAACCTGCCTCCAGAAGTGGTGAATGCTCCAACATTGGAAGTTTTTAAGGAGAGACTGGACAGCCATTTGCCTGAAATGGTATAGGGTTTCCTGCCTGAGCAGGGGGTTGGACTAGATGACCTCCAAGGTCCCTTCCAACTACTTCTTCTTCTTCTTCTTCTTCTTCTTCTTCTTCTTCTTCTTCTTCTTCTTCTTCTTCTTCTTCTTCTTATTATTATTATTATTATTATTATTATTATTATTATTATTATTATTATTATTATTACCTCAGAAGAAATAGAGTAGCCTTCATAGTCAATAAAAGAGTAGGAAAAGCAATACTGGGATACAATCCCACAAATGACAGAATGATCTCAGTGTGAGTCCAAGGCAAACCATTCAATATCACAGTTGTCCAAGTCTATGCCCCAACCACTGGTGCTGAAGAGGATGAAATTGACTGGTTCTATGAAACCCTACAGCACCTTATAGAACTAACACCAAAAAATGATGTCCTTTATTATCATGGGGAATTAGAATGCTAAAGTAGGAAGCCAAAAGATAACCAGAGTAACAGGCAACTTTGGCCTTGGAGTACCAAATGAAGCAGGGCACAGGCTGATAGAATTTTGTCAAGAGAATATGATGGTCATAGCAAGCACTCTTTTCCAGCAACCCAAGAGATGGCTCTACACATGGACATCACCAGATGGCCAACACAGATTGACTATGTGCTCTGCAGCCAAAGATGGAAAAGCTCTATACAGTCAGTAAAAATGACAACAGGAGCTGACTGTGGCTCAGATCATGAGCTTCTCATTGCAAAATTTAGGCTTAAATTGAAGAAAGGAGGGGAAAGCACTAGGCCACTCAGATATGAACTAAATCATATTCTTGATGAATACACAGTAGAGGTGACAAATAGATTTAAGGAATTAGATCTGATAGACAGAGTGCCTGAAGAACTATGGACAGAGGTTCGCAACATTGTACAACAGGTAGCAACCAAAATCATCCCAAAGAAAAAGAAATGCATGAAAGCAAAATGGCTGTCTGAGGAAGCTTTGCAATTAGCTGAGGAAAGGAGGGAAGCGAAAGGCAAGGGAGAAAAAGAAAGATATGCCCAATTAAATGCAGAATTCCAGAGAATTGCTAGAAGAGATAAGAATGCCTTCTTAAATGAACAGTGCAAAGAAATAGAAGAAAACAATAGAATAGGGAGGACCACAGATCTTTAAAAAAATGGAGATATGAAGGGAACGTTTCATGCAAAGATAGGCATGATAAAGGACCAAAATGGCAGGGACCTAACAGAGGCAGAAAAGATTAAGAAGAGGTGGCAAAACTACACAGAAGAACTATACAAGAATGAGCTTAACGTCCCAGATAACCATGATTGGGTGGTCACTGACCCTGAGGCAGACATTCTAGAATGGGAAGTGAAATGGGCCTTTGGAAATCTGAGCAACAACAAAGCTAGTGGAGGTGACAGTATTCCAGCTGAGCTATTCAAAATCTTAAAAGATGATGCAGTAAAAGTGCTACACTCAATTTGCCAGCAAATTTGGAAAACTCAACAGTGGCCACTGGATTGGAAAAGATCAGTTTACATTCCAATTCCAAAGAAAGGCAGTGCCAAAGAATGTTCAAACTATCGCACCATTGCACTCATTTCACATGCTAGTAAAGTTATGGTTAAAATCCCACAAGCGAGACTCCAGCAGTATGTGGATCCAGAACTACCAGAAGTACAGGCAGGATTTGAAGAGGCAGAGGAACTAGAAATCAATTTGCCAACATATGCTGGATCATGGAGAAAGCTAGGGAGTTCCAGAAAAACAACTACTTCTGCTTCATTGACTATGCTAAAGCCTTTGATTGTTCTTAAAGAGATTGGAGTACCAGACCATCTTATTTGTCTCTTGAGAAACCTATATGTGGGCCAAGAAGCAACAGTGAGAACTGGACACAGAACCACTGATTGGTTCAAAATTGGGAAATGAGTCTGGCAATGCTGTATACTGTCCCCTTCCTATTTAATTTATATGCAGAGCACATCATGAGAAAGGCAGGGCTAGATGAATCAAAAGTTGGAAATAAGATTGCTGGGAGAAATATCAACAACCTAAGATATGCAGATGAGAGAGTGCAAAAGTGGGCTTGAAACTCAACATTAAGAAAACCAAGATCATGGCATCTGGCTCTCTCAATTCCTGGCAAATAGATGGGGAAGAAATGGAGGTAGTGAAAGATTTTATTTTCCTGGGCTCTAAGATCACTGCAGCTGGGGACTTCAGCCAAGAAATTAAAAGATGCTTGCTCCTTTGGAGGGAAGCTATGGCAAATCTAGGCAGCATACTAAAAAGCAGAGACATCACCCTGCCAACAAAAGTGTGTATAGTCAAGGCCATGGTTTTTCCAGTTGCAATGTATGGCTGTGAAAGTTGGACCATAAGAGAGGCTGAGCGCCAAAGAATTGAGGCCTTTGAACTATGGTGTTGGAGAAGATTCCTGCGAGTCTCTTAGACTGCATGGCATTCAAACTGGTCAGTCCTAGAGGAGATCAACCCTGACTGCTCTTTAGAAGGCCAGATCCTGAAGTTGAAACTCAAATATTTTTGCCACCTAATGAGAAGGAAAGATTCACTGGAGAAGAGCCTAATGCTGGGAAAGATTGAGGGGAATAGAAGAAGGGGACACTAGAGAATGAGGTGGCTGGATGGAGTCACTGAAGCAGTAGGCGTGAGCTTAAATGGACTCCAGAAGATGGTCGAGGACAGGAAGGCCTGGAGGAACATTGTCCATGGGGTTGCAATGGGTCGGACATGACTTCCTAACTAACAAGAACAACAATTACAGTACTTTGGCCTTGTTGCTTGAAAATTCTGAATATTAATACAGTATATTAATATTAATATATAAAACATTTATTCTATTTTCATGAATCAACATGTTATAACCTGTTACAACCTGCAACTTATATGTACTTTCCTGAATTCCTCAAACTTTACAAAAAACTGTCCCAAATATTTCAGAAATATTCCAGGCTTCAAAATTTTGAGCTTGAAATGCCTGTTTATAGTTCCAAAAACCTACTTCAAGTATCATTTTGAGTTCAGAACATTTTGGTAAGTGCAATCTGTTTTGAACTTGAAGAGCGATATCAAACTTGGAATGGAACATTTCAAGGTTGAAGTATTTAACATTTAAAACCTTTTACATACCTCTCTAATACATACACATCTAGCATTCTTCCCTTGTCAGAGAGATGTCTGAACTGAACAGAAGCTATCTTAAAGTCTAAATAAAACATGGAAGTGATTTTTTTTTTAGTTTTCACAGCATTGCATAGGGAAAAGGTGGGTTTTCTTACATATCTACTCATCTTTCTCACCAATGTTCCCTGTCTGGCAATTCAGTTTAAAGCAACATACAAAAAATTGTACATTGTCTCAGAGACAAGCATTTTTCAGGAAAAACAACAACAAAATACTTTGAACCAGACAGAAAGCTCACATAGAGTAATTTTTTAAGTTTTCCTATCTTATTTAATGTAGATATACATTAATGTAGATATACTCAAATACAGAGCACTAACTTTGCAGTTTGGTGTGTTTCTTGACAGCAGTTATTAGGTTTGGAGATGTAGCTAGCGGTCCATCTTCAAAACTGTGGCCAATGTGCCGTCTGATCTTTCCTTACCCAGTCCATGCCTTGTTTACGGTCTGACTTGTATATTGCACTTTATATGGAACTATGCTTGAAAAGTGACCATGAACTGCCATATTTTTTCAAAATACAAAGCTGCTGAGAGGTGCCAAATATAGGGATCAAAAATGTATACTGAAAGATTAACCTTTGCTTCCAATTAACTTTTGAATACCACTTAAGTTGTTAATACTGAGCTAGGATCTGATTATTTGAAGGAATGTCTCCCATTATGAGACTGCACAATTATAGCTCTCTCTAAGTGGAGTAAGCATATTGCCCCCAACAATCTGCGTCCTCATTCTACTGACCTCGGAAGGACGGAAGGCTGAGTCAACCTTGAGCCAGTCAGGATCAAACTATGCTGATCTTCATTACTGTTTCATCTCCCCTTCACCTTCTCTTCCACTTATTTGTTAATTTAAATTCTACCACTTGTGTTTGGTCCCATTTTTGGCCATATTTTATTTATTATTTAGGTTACAAAGTTGTTTACTTGCTGCAAATGGGAGCAGAGCATCATTGATCAGATTTGGCTCAAATTAATGACAATAGAACTACTCAGTATACTAGTCATTTATAGTATTTATACTGAAGTGGCTCGACCCAAGGACCACTCGGAGACAGCTGGCTGCAGTTAACTGTTTATTTGAGGTACCGGACAATCATCTGCTCCGCTTCTGCTCTTTTATAGCCAGCCGCCGGCTGGCTAGACCAATCAGCCGTTCGTCCTCCTCCCGCCTGAACTGCTGAGCCAATCAGCTGCCTCGGCTTTTTTGACAGTTCGGAATCCTCGTGGCGGCTGCGCATGCGTGGTGTGTGGCCTGCCTGACAGCTGAGAGCTGTCAGCTGCCGCGCCTGCGTATTCGCCGGCGGCAGCTTTTAACAGCTGTCAAAAGCTGCCGTGTGTCCTCCTGTCACGGTTATTTACCTCACACAATGTTTAACATGAACTTATAACATTAACCTTTTGACATTAATACATCACATATACATTTTAAATCTTTATGAAGAATGTTATTAGTATCAATAGTCTTCCTGCTTACAGTTCTGCAAGCTATAAATGTTGTACAAAATTGTGATATTTGAAGCAAGAACAATCAATCAAATATTTTATCAGCTGTTGGTGCTGTTTTCAGTTTTGGTTTCATCCTTATCTTGTAACTGCATGCCATCATACTAATTCTCTTGGCAATTTCCATCAATCAGTTTTAGTTTCAATCAAATTAGTTTTCATTTCGGAGGTTATATAACATCGTATGTAGCTCAAACACAAATCACATTTCATATTTTTTGTGCTTAAGCTGAGAAAATTATTTGTATGAGTGAAATATCAGAATATACATCACAATATTTTCTGACTAACCAAATCAAAAGGATTTTTTTACTCTTGTTTTCCTCTTTTTCTAATACTTCATGAAATATCTTCTGTCTTCTATCGCTGAACAGATGACAGCAAATAACAAAATATGATTTATTTAGTAATACCTAGCTCTTTCCACAATCAATATGATCAAATCTAGGTCCTGACTGCCATTATCTTAGAGCGATTTTCTTTAGCTATTATTAAGTCACAAAACAAAAAGGGAATGATGTAAAGAGCTTTCAGTTAAATTAGAAAAGGTTGAGTAAACTGTGTCATACATTCACTTATCTCTAACATGTTGGACTCTGTAAATTGAAAGCAAGAATTGCATAATTTATGATCCCATACATTGTGATGAATCACAAATTCATCACTCCACTTCTAGATAACCAATAGGAAAGGAAGCTGGAGGAGCACTATAGGATGAAGGAAGGGAAAAAAGCAATAGACACAGGTGTGCTCTGGTCATGGCTGTCATCTTGATTGTTTTGATTCCCACATTCCTCTGAAGATGCTGGGAGTTATAGTTTAATAAGTAGTAGATACCTCAGCTCTGTCTAAAAACATCCTGTGCTCAATAAATACAAAAGAAAAAAATAACTATTGGCAAAACCTTTGTAGTTTAGAACACAATTACTTTCAACCACTACATAAAGACATTTTTCCATTCCCTATGCCTATCCCACACCAAGTTTTTAAAGTCTTATTTTCATTCCTATTAATCCTGTTATTATTTTAATCTTTTTTCCTCTTTTTTCTTTCACTGTTCTGGCCATTAACATCCTTTTTGCATACATAATATTTATTAAGAATTTTAATTATTATAGTAAAATCTAATACAAACTAGATTTAAAGAAAAAAGAATAGAAAGAAGGAAAAAGTACAAGAAAAAGATAAAGAGAGAAGAAAGAGAAAAGGAATATATAAGGAAATAACTTCCAATCTTCATCACAAGTACAAACAAATTTAGTGAGTCTTCATCCCATCTAAAGTTACAAACATTTAGCTTTTCATCCCATGCCACATTTCTTATCTATAAACAAATCCATAAAATATCTTTTCCATCCTGACATCAGTAGCAAGTTTGTAAAAGGTTGACAGGAGCAACAACATATCTTATTTTAACCTTCATTAAATAAATCAATTTTTCCTTCCTTCCTTCCTTCCTTCCTTCCTTCCTTCCTTCCTTCCTTCCTTCCTTCCTTCCTTCCTTCCTTCCTTCTTCCTAAACAAATATTGTTTAGGATTTTTATTTCTCTTCATTTCTTATTTATTCATCACACAGAATAAATCCAGGCTAAAGAAATTATCCAGGTCATTCTCTTGATTTGTCATTTATATTTCCCTTTTAAATTTTAAAATCTCAGCCAGGTTTTTCTTTTGCAGATCTATTGACTGAAATATCCTTTTCTAAGCCATTCTCTTAACCTGTCAGTTGTAAATCCACTTTTGACACCATTTCTATCTTGTCAGATAAAATTTGTTCTACATCAATCATTTTTTTCAATAATATCTTTTAGATGGAGTATATCCATAAAAGCAGACATTATTACTGATATTGTTGATATAGTAGCTACTATTTTCTGATTCCATTCATCAAAAGCTTCTTTCAGTATTTTCATTGCTATGGATTTTGCAACATTTTTCGTGTATGTAAATCTTTCCTCTATCCAAAACTTTAGTGTATAATTTTTGAAATCATGAAATTGTTTGTTTTATCTTGTAAAAACCAAAACAAAATATATTTCCCATAAGAAGCTATTTGTTCTTTATAATTAATTCCAAAAATGTATTGTGAAAGTATCCATTTTTATCTGTTAATCACTTTCTAAGATTAAAATATTATTTAGGGGTGTTTTTTTTGCTATTTTATTTAGATTCTTTAAATTCTGGAGCTTATGATTAAAATTTTCTTTCATTCAAAAGTGAAGGTAGAGTCACCTGGCATTTTCAAATTTGTAGGCCCAAAGGTCTCTAATAGCTTTAAGTAATTAATGAGCATTTTCAGAAAGTGGTTCAAAAGCAATGTTTGTGTACTTAGTTTCCTTTAAAAGTCTCTGCCATGGTTAGGAGCAAGATAGGAAATCTTGCTCAAATCCATCGAAAACATGTAGTCTCCTAAAGTGAAGCAACTTCTGGAGCATAGAGGGTGATCTCCCATCCTCTACTTATCCAAAATGTTTCCAAGGAACTGGTTTGCTCACCAGTTCCTTTATCTTTGCTGCAATCACTGATTCTGCTTCTACCATGCCTGTCCTGTAAGGCCCTCTACCATTAATCTCCTGATATATTTCTTAGTAAAATTTGGGCATTGCTTCTTGCAGAAGTTTCTGGGCTTGCTCAAAACTTTTCTTGTCTCTTTTGAATAAAAAGACCCTTCTTCTCAGCTCAGACAAGTCCTTATTTTTTTATTCTCATAATAGCCCAAAATAAGAAGGGGACATTTTCAAACACACTTGGATTTGAATACTCATTGAATTTTGCCACTAAGGTTATGAACCTTTCCACAAGTTTTACCCAAGGACGAGCCTCCAATTTTGCATGAAATTTTTCTGTGGATGAGACCTCATTCTCCAGGCAGCCTGACCTATTCTCTCTTTAAGCCCTTGGCATAAGCATAGAAGCAAGTTTTGACCTCAGAAGATTCTGCATTGTCTCTAATCAATGCAAATGTTCTATTAGGTGCACTGCCTTAGTGACTTTAGTGAGGTAAGATGATATTATAGGCATTGGGAAGCCATAAATAAATCATAGAGCATCACATATACCGGTAAATTATTATTTCAATTTAAAAGAAAGGTTAACTTTTAAGTGCATCATTTATTTAACAGTTCACTGCTGGAGAGACTTTTGCTCTCTGGAGAAGCACTTTCAACCACAAGTCCTTTTGCTTTCTCACTTTCTTTAATTGTTAGTTGCAGTGTGAAGACAGCAACTGATAATGTACTTCGCTCTAGATTTTACTGCATCAGAGGAGAATGTGATATCCCTCTAAATTGCATTGGACAAGAAAAAAATTGAGACCTTTTTTCTCTTTAAAAAATTAAAATATCCGTTACATTATAGAAATGAAAAGAAGCAACTTCTATCTGACAGAGATCCAGCATACTCATCCTTTCTATACTCTTGGAAACATGTGTCCCTTCATTATGTAGAAGGATGCTGTTCTCAAGTATGAAAATGGTAACAATGGTAGCTATGGTCATTTTTTAATATTATTTTTAGCTTACAACAGGTATGTCAAACTCGTGACATCACATGATGTCGCGCGACATATCGGGAGTTTTTCCCCATTGCCAGCAATGGGGTGGGCGTGGTTTTGGCATGATGCATCCGGCCTGTGGGCTGGCAGTTTGACATGCCTGGCTTACAATTATCACTTGAAATAGAAGATACTCTTCCAACATTGCTAATCTTTTTAAGATTGCTAATTCCAGGAGAATAATTAAATTTATTCCTACTCATATTTTTCTAAGTATCAATATATTCAATGAAACCCACTTATAAATAAACATTTATTGGAGTTGGGAAATGTCACTGTCCCTATATATTACCTCAATGAAACAAAGCCAAACAAAGTCTGGAATGTCTTGCTCTTTTCTTCTTGGTGTCAGGTTTTCTTTTACACAGGTAATCAGGATCAGAACTTTCCTATCTTCAAAAAACAACCAGTGAGATAAAGCCCAGGCTTAGAAATCAAGAACAAAATGGTACTATGGAAGATAGTGTTAACTGTTCACATGTCATTTTGGGGTTAAACAGAAAAAGGTCTCTGCCATTTTTCTTAGGTTTTATTATTAAAAGAGATGGCAATTTTTTTTCTCTTTATTTTTCTCTAGGGCCTGTTTCTTTATTTGTATATTTTGTTTGCCTTGCTATTTTGGTAAATATCATAAGAAACAACAATAGAATTCTGGTATGTTGAACTCTGCAATTCATTAGAGAGAGAGCACTTTGCAATAATGGTAGCCATTCTGAAATGAAGCAATTAAAGAAACAGTTTTATAAATGGGGCAAAATACATTCCACAAAACTGTGATCTTTTCAGGAGAGTCCCTCACATTAGTATATTAATTAATGCTCACTTTTACTTGATTAAGCATAACATGAATACCAACTGACTTTGACCTCACTTCAATTATATTTAGAATAAGTTCATTGAATTAGATCTACTCCAAGAATGACCAGCTCTGGATCCCATCCATTATAGGAAACTTTGCTTATGATGAATATTGAAAGTTAATAAAACTTTTGTATTATTCCCTTAAAAGAATCAAAAGCATTTTTCTGCTTGTTCCTAATCAAGTAATTGCAAAAGATCTGTTGTAAATTATAACGATTCTTCTTCTTCTTCTTCTTCTTCTTCTTCTTCTTCTTCTTCTTCTTCTTCTTCTTCTTCTTCTTCTTCTTCTTCTTCTTCTTCTTCTTCTTCTTCTTCTTCTTCTTCTTCTTCTTCTTCTTCTTCTTCTTCTTCTTCTTCTCACATTGGGCAGCCATTGATTTCCAGTGGTTTCAATCAATCACAACGTCTTTGGCTTTGTCCCAAGAGACATTAATAATCTTAAAATCTTCCTTAAGTGTTTCAAATTATAGTGAGTGAAGTTAATACCATGTCAAAAATGACAGAACTGCTTAAGCCTGCCTTAAATTAGTAGTTACATTGAAATACTTGGAAATTGTCTTACGTGTAGCAATATTGCTATTATATTCTATGTAGTTCACAGACTTCTGGAAAACATAGGGTTGAAACCTAATGATGGGGTAAAAAATCTGGAAGGAAAAGTAATAACCATTATCAGAAAATTAGAGCACCACAGAGAGTGGAATGGGTCTTGGAGAGTCAAATATCTTTTTAAGTTCTAAGAAGGGTGTGCAAAAGGGTGTTCACTAATTGCCATAAACCTAATCCAATTGACTTGCTCTGTTAACCTATTCTTCCCTTAAACTAGCCTAGGTTTACAAATAAGTAGAAGGATGATCCATCAACCTGCCCCAGTCCTGGAAGGATAGTTACGACATCAATATCTTCCTCAACTTCATCTTGAATGTCATGATTTTTATGATTCTTCTGGGAAAAGGCCTTGCTAGGATACTCTTGGTATACATTATGTTTAGATAAAAGAGTACTAAAGTCTAAGTTAAGAGAAATCTCTAGAGTAGAGATTGTGTATTAGATTTATGAAGACTATTTTATTTTGATATGCAATTCCTCAGACAATTTGCATGAAGAAACTGCCAAATTAGGGGAAATACCGTCAGAATCCATTTATATTCCATTCCTAACTCCCTGTCTATGCAAACCTAAATCTCACCCCATTACTGGATTCTGCCATTCCCAAGGAGGGGCAGAGAAGATGTTAATTGGCCATCTCTATCCCTTAGATGCAAGGTTTTTTATTCAGCCTGCCTGGAGGCCATCACAAAATCAGGGAAGAAAACCTTTGAACTAAGAAGAACAAAGAAAGAGGGGGGGGGATTCTGGGTTGTATCTCCGACTGGAATGTGAAGGGGAGGAAGTAACAATGTTGTAAATGTACTGATGTTTCTTTTTTGCCACGAGGGGTTTTGACACATGGAACTTGACTGATCCGAGACTGACCAAATGGTCTGAGGGGAGGGGTTTTTACTTGGGGACACTTTAAAAGTATCGATCTGTGGCACAGTTTCCAGATCCTGTCTAGATTATCCACTGCCAACTATGTTTTAGTAAAAGTTCCTGTTTGGACAATCCTGTCTCCAAGAGTTCTTCTTTCCTAAGATGTGGATTGGGGTGGGTTCTGACAAATACATTGTAAGCCCTTCTTTCATTTTCCTCCCCATAGCAACAACCCAGTGAGTGTCAGGACCCACTTTAACTCCACATCTTAAGAAAGTAGAACTCTTGGAAACAATTTCTTCCAACAGGAACTTTTATTAAGAGTAATTGATAGCAGGCATAATAGACAGGATCTGAAATTTCCTGTGCAGAGCAATAGATTATACTTTCCCCAAGTGAGACCCCACCCCATAGTCCACCTGGCCAATGTGGAATGGCCAATCCCCAGGTGTTAAGTCCAACATGGGAAAAGGGGAGATAACATTGGCCTGTCTCCAGCTCATGCAGTGAGGGTCAGCGGCTTCTTCACACCTTCCTCTGAGAGCGTAGACATAAACCAGGCACTTATTTCTTCCCTTGCTCTGACAGTTAAGAAGATAGAGTTCAGAGAGAGAGATAACACAGGAAACAAGTTGTTACATTTCAACGGGCAGGTAGATGATACAGAGGCAATAAACAAAGCAAAGGATTACAGTGTAGAGAATAGAGGAAACAAAGCAGGCACATCCCCCCTCCCCCTTGGGAGTATGGCAGAACCCAGGGAAAGGTGAGATTTGTTTTTATATCAGAGGGGATAGATAGAAATGAAATGCAATAGGAATGGGTTCTGACAGTGTGATAGGTTGAAAAAGTAACCAAAATAATCCAGTGAGCTACCTTGGCTAACTCCCAGCCAAAAATTATGAACATATTCATAAGTTTGAGTTCTGTGAGGTCAGGAAATAGAAACCATAAGAAATACTAGTACTCTATTGATGGATGGAGAGGAACAGGCTTCAGCTCAACCCTGACAAGACTGAGTGGCTGTGTGTGCCGGCATCTCGGGAAATGCAGATTATTCCATCTCTTACTATGGGGGGTGAGTTATTACCCCCCCCGTAGATCGGGCTCGCAACTTGGGGGTCCTCCTAGATTCACAGCTCTCCTTAGAAGATCATATAGGAGCTGTGACTAGGGGGGCCTTCACCCAGGTTCACCTGGTGCGCCAGTTGCGGCCCTATCTAGACCGGGATGCCTTGCGTACAGTCACTCATGCGCTCGTGACCTCTCGTTTGGACTACTGCAATGCTCTCTACATGGGGCTGCCCTTGAGGACCACTCAGAGGCTTCAACTGGTGCAGAATGCAGCCGTGCAAGTGGTGTTGCGGGTCTCCTGATACTCCCATGTTACACCTTTGCTCCACGAGCAGCATTGACTGCCAGTTGCCCTCCGGGTGAGATTCAAGGTGCTGGTAATGACCTATAAAGCCCTACATGGCATGGGTCCAGATTACCTATGGCAGCACCTGCTGCCGGCATCAACCTCCCTCCGTCCAGTGCGCTCCCACAGAGTGGGCCTCCTCAGGGTGCCTCTGATCAGAGAATGTCGATTGGTGGCCCCCAGGGGGAGGGTGTTCTCTGTGGTCACGCCAGACCTATGGAACTGCTTGCCGGTTGAGCTCCGGATGGCCCCCGACCTTCACTCCTTCTGACGCAATCTAACAACCTATCTATTTGAACAATTCGGCCTGGTCTGATGGGTTTGGGGTTTGGATTTGGTCTTAACATAGTTTTAATTATTGTATTATATTGGGCATAATTATTTAATCTTTTTTAACTTTTGTATTTATATTTCAATATTTATTGCCCTGTACACCGCCCTGAGTCCTTCGGGAGAAGGGCGGTATAAAAATTTAATAAATAAAAAAATTAATAAATAGCCTATCAGTGATTCCCCTTTCCACCCTTTGATACCAAAGAGAATCAAGGTGGGATGATGTTCAGTTTCTTTCTCACATTTTCCTGTTTTCATGGCTAAGATAATAGTTAATGTATACCTTCTCCAAGGTCATCTTTACACACAAATGTTTGGAGGACCCCCTGTTGGTTTTAAAAAATATTGGGGTCAAGAAGAACTGCTATAGTTGAATTTAAATTTAGATGTAAATTAACAATGAAAACTTCTTTCTCCTCAGGAAGCTGCAGACTACAGGTAGGATTGGTTGCTAATGATCAGTCAAAATTATGGCTTACCTAAAAAAAGAGACTTATAGCCTGGATTTGAATTTCTGATGGTCAACATTTTAGGACAGTGATGGCGAACCTTTCAGAGACTGAGTGCCCAAATTGCAACCCAAAAGCCACTTATTTGTTGCTGGGTGCTGGGTGAGCATGGCCCATTGGATGGGCATGGCTGCGGTGGTCATGGCAGACTGGGTGGATGTGGTCACCTCGATATTGCTTGTGGGGAGGGATGCTTGTGGGGGCGGGGCAGGGTTGGGGGAATTCAGGGGGTCTCTGGACGGTGGGATGGTGGGCAGGAGGCTCATCCTGCGGGATTAGGTGAGACAGGGGGCAGGGTGGGGGTGCCATTGCTGCGGGGCAAGGCAAGGCGATGCAGGGGCTGCCTTGACCATTGGCCCCCATATACAGAGGCCACCAAGCACATGGGGGCCAATGGTGTCCGTCAGCAGCCACAGCCTGCTGGTCCCTCATCCAGTGCACTCTGGGGCTCCGCAACCCACTCCGAATACCAGGCCAGCCCTCGAGCAACAGACAGAGTAGGGGAGGGGAGAGGCACATATGAAGAAAGAAGGTCAGAAACAAAATGGTTTGGAAAGCAAGGGCATCTGGGCAGTGGTGGTTGGGGCAATCTCTCCAGCTCTGCAGCGGCAGAGGCCCTCCACCTGCTGCTTCAGTGGCTGTGTGGGCAGAGCTGTGAAGAGGGCTCAGAAGCAGAGTGAAAAGGAAGAGGGTGGGTGGGTAGGTGAGGGGGGATCTGCAGAAGCCAACCTAAGGAGAAGACAAAAAACAGCCTCTCCTCGCCCACCTCCAGCAGTTTAGAGAAGCTGCCTCTGAGCTGGATGGATGGCTGACAGCTGAAGAGGCGATGCAGTGGGTCATGCCCAGGAAAAGGAGAGCATGCGAGGCCACGAGGGATGGGATGGGGAGGAGGGAAACCAACCATGCCAGGATGCATCTGTCCATGTGGGACCTTGGCAAGTTAGCAGGCGGCTGGTTGAAGAGAGGGACGGTTGCGGTTCTCCCTGATTTATTAAGTGGCAGGCTGGGTAGGAGGCAGCAGTGGTGGTTATCCCTGCATTACCAGGCCCGGCTGGCAGCAGCTCTGGATGCGAAGCTGTGCTGCCAATCCTCACACTAGTGGGTGTGATGGTGGGTGAAGGAGGGCTCTGGTGTGTGACACACCCCTCACAGCTGCCACTCCGCATCATCCCACTTGCGCCCCCAGCCTCTCGCTGCCGTCTCCATCTACCGGGGTGGAGCTGGGTAAAAAGGCTGGGTGGGGTGTGGGAGCTGCCAGTGCCACTGCCATGAAGCAAAAGGGGATTGGACCCATGCACCCACTTCCCAGTATCTTACTGCAGCCTCTCACACTGCCCCACTGGTGCTGTGGCCGATTTTGGCAATGCTGCTGCATCATTGCTGCAGCAGGATACCAGGAAGCGTGGCTCATGGGTCCGATCCCCCTACCCCCACTGACTTCACTTCATGGCAGCAGCACAGGCAGCTCCCCCCCTCACCCAGCCTGTTTTCCCGGCTCCATTACCAGCAGCAGCTCCCTGAGTGAGTGCCCCACCAGTATGGCTAGTGCCTCTGCTGATGCCATAGCAGAGGCAAGGGAGTAGCGGGGGATCCAGTCTGAAGAAGCAGATCACCCTCTCCCACTTTCATGGGCTCTGGCTTGGTCACTTTCACTGAAATTCGGAAGCCCCGTACAACTGTCATTGCCCCATAGCCCTCTGAAGGAGGGCGAGACAGGAAACAGGAAAAGTGAAGACGGAAACTACTCTGGTGAACTTTGTGCTGGGGTGACAGCATGTGGGCCAAGAAAGAGGGCTCTGCATGCCACCTCTGGCATATGTACCGTAGGTTCGCCACCACTGCTTTGGGAGCTCAACAACTCTGCCATATTTACAGCTGTTTTTACTGTGCTGTGGTCATAGGACCATGTTTTACAATGGTTTTGCTGAAAACCAGCACTTACTTTTGGTTTTCTGACAAGACTGCCCCCATAGTGAACAATGGGTTTACAGTTAAGACTTCCATGTTCACTTAATGATCATGATGTTCACACTTATGATGGCAACTTTACCTTAATGACTGCTGCAAAATATGTTGTAATATTATGACTGTTATGACTTACACCTCTAATGTGCAGGTTCCATTATGTTTGTATCTTGAGGATCATCTGTAGGAGCATGTTCACATGGATTGGAAAGTGAGAAGTAAACCATATCAATATCTTTACTTGCTTATTTACTGAACCATTACTTCATTTGTATAATGTTTTTCAGCTAATGCAAACAAGAGTTGAAGTAAATGGAAATTTGTAGTTGAGCGGTGAGGTGATAAATTTTTAGATGGATAGGAAGAGCTTTATGGAAGTAAGTTATTAATGTTTTGGAATTTCATAGTGAAAGTAAAGCTAATACTCCTTCATGAAGTTATTCCCTGTCTCGGTATTAATATGCAGGAAATGAAGCTTGAGTGAAAATAAAGTTTCCTTAAAGCACTACCTTTGTGGCCCAATAGCTGCCTCCTGCTCAATACAGGGAGACTGGCATTCCCTCTCTTCCTCTAGCATTAAATTACCGTAAATTAAATGCATTACTTACATTATTTATAAAGTATCATTATTTCAAATTTTCATTGAGTAAAGTTTTGAAAGTTCAGATACTCATATTTAGTCTCAGCATTCCAAGTGAAACCATTAATGAAAAGAAAAGTGTTTGATCTGACCAGTGCTCTCATTTGCACTCACTCCTATCACCATTCCATCAATATCTACAAAGTTAAGAACAAAGGAATGAAAGAAAATGCTAATGTAAGTTTCAACTTCTGGGAAGGGTGGAATTTGACACTATATTTTCCTTTGGGAAAATATACTAAATTATATTATGTTGTCATCTTATAGCCAGTATTTTTATTGGTGTTAAATGCTTAGCAATAAAAGCTGTCAAATCTGCTGTTCCTGAAAAGGAGCAGGACCAATGTTTGGAGCTAGCTATCCTGCTGTGGTTAAATCAAAACAACTCTGTTGGGAGAATGCTTTAAAAAAGCCTGAAAATGCATTTCAAATATAGAATTATTCAAAACCATTCAGTGTAATTCTCTTCCATAAACGTGTGTGTGGAGTGAAGTATATATTCTATACATATGTTTTTTATCTATTGAATTTTATTTCTTCATTAGATTTATATTCCACTTTTCCTTCAGAATCAGTTTTTGCTGACACTGATCTCCTAGCAGTTTACAGTTAATGATTTGTACAGACTTATGTAATTTCCCACGCGTCCTCTGTTCTTATCCAATATCAGAATGAAGCTGTTAGCTATCATCCCACAACCTAAGTATGTTAAAACCTTATTAATTTCAGGGATGGAATCTTTTGCTTGTTTATTACATATTTACCCCTCCTTCACTCCAGTATCACAACAATAACACTATGAAATGGGTTAATGTAAGAGATACTGACTAGGCCAGGCATGTCAAATTCGTGATGTCACATGACATCACGTGACCTATTGTGACTTTTTCCCCATTGCTGGCAATGAGGTGTTGGTAATTTGACCTTTCAAGCACAGGTGAAATTATTGACAGGTAGTTGAGCACTGAGGTACTTGCTGTACTGCTGCCAGAGAAGCACCTTTCCTCGTTGCTTAATCCAACCTTCTTGAAATGAGTGGCTGACATTAAAGCCTTCAAACAGTTTACACTCTCAAGTGGGATTTGTGTTCCACCACGAGCTTGTCATTGTAATAGAAAATACATTGTGCTAATGCCAGATTTCTGAAGCTCCAAGGTCCCTTTACAACAAATGTAATAGTAAATCCAGGATTTATGTAGTATATGCAATAAGCTTTCTCTTAAAGGTGGATTTATACTAATCACGTAAGAGGATTCAGGATCAACACTGGCACACCCAGTTATCTCCCCCCCTTTTTAATTTTTTAAAAATGTATTGTACTGGAAATGATTCCCAAATAGAGTTCTGATGCAGAAATGCTATAGCACAGACATGTCAAACACAAGGCCCAGGGGCCGGATGCGCCCCACGAAGTGGTTTCATGTGGCCCGTGAAGCCATCCTGGAAACAGTGAGGGAATGGCCCCCACTGCCTTGGCCCTGGCCCAGAGACCCTTCTTCTGCCAGAGACCCTCAGATCTGTCCCACTCCTGCCCGGGCCCCCATAGGCACCCTTGATGCGAACGATGTAGAGCTGGCCACGCCCACCCAGTAGGCCATATGCACTCTAGCCACGCCCACCCAGTAAACCACACCCACCCTGGCCATACCCACCTGGTCCCCTGAGGGCAACCGCAATGCTGATGCGGCCCTCAATGAAATTGAGTTTGACACCCCTGCTATAGCAGAACAACTGTTGTAAACCTCAAAGAACATGAACAATTCAGGTGAAAGTTTCCTCCAAATGTGGACTCCATCAATTTGAAAGATACTAGATGGCAGCAAAAAAGATACAAACACTCTGACGGTTCACGGTTTTAACTCACATAGATTTTATTTTGGGTTCAAAATATCAGAAATCATAATTTTAAACCAGAAATCCTTTCAGAGCCCTATGATAAATTTCATCTAAGTTCATTCTGGAATAAATCCAAACTATCTAACTCTTATCGTCTAAATGCCTTCTGAGAACTGGGCTTGCCTTAGGCACAAAAGCAGCTGAATAACCCTGGGCCACCCCTCTTTCAGCCCTACTAAGGAAGCAATAGCAAACCTTTTCAATAAAACTGCAGGTGGTACACACTGACCAAAAGTTCAATTTGGCCTTCAAGCGCCTGCTTGAAGAAGGTCTTGTTGGGGAATTTATTGGGACATTTTTGTGTGTGTAATGCACTGGGAAGGGGGGGACAGAGGACAGGGTACCACTGTCTGTACTACTGATAGATAGACTTTAGATCCATTCAATGAAGAATTCAGAAAGTTCTAGTCACTATAGTTTCTAACTGGATGTATTATTTTATCATCATCATCAATACAAAAAGTTTCTTCAAACACATTAACAAGAAAAAAATCAAGGAAACTGTAGGCTCACTAAAGAGAGAAGATGGCAAGGAAATTACAGGCAACAAGGAGAAAGCAGAGCTGCTTAACTCATACTTTGTGTCAGTCTTCACACAAAAAGATACTATAGCCCAACACATCAAAAAAAAAAAACAACAACCACTGCAAAAGACATACCAGAAACAAAAATTAAATTAAGCAAGAAAATGGTAAGGGAACACCTTGACGAATGCAAATCACCAGGACCCGACAGACTACATCCTAGAATTCTGAAGGAGCTGGCAGATGTTATCTCAGAACTGCTGTACCACAACTTTCATAAATCCTGGAGCATCGGGGAAATACCTGAGGATTGAAAAAGGGGTTATGTAATTCCCATCTTCAAGAAAGGTAAACAAAAGCAGACACAGGAAACTACAGACCAATCAGTTTAACATCAATACCTGGGAAGATCCTAGAAAAGATAATAAAAAAACAGATCTGTGAACAACTAGAAACAAACAAAGTCATAACTAAGTAGCCAACATGGTTTTGTTAAAAACAGGTCATGCCAAACCAATCTCATCCCATTCTTTGATAAAGTGATGAAACTAGTAGACCAGCAGAATGCAGTGGACATAGTATACTTAGATTTCAGTAAGGCATTTGACAAGGTAGACCACAACCTACTCCTTGGTAAGCTAGGAAAAGGTGGGATAGACAACATCACCACCAGATGGATCTGTAGCTGGCTATCAAACCATACTTAATGAGTAGTCCTCAATGGCACTACATCCACATGGAGAGAAGTAAACAGTGGGGTACCACAAGGTTTCGTTTTAGGTCTAGTATTCTTCAATAACTTCATAAACAACTTAGATGAAGGAATTGAAGGAGAACACATTAAATTTGCAAATAACACCAAACTGACAGGAGTAGCCAACACCCCAGAAGATAAACACAGGATCCAAAAAGATGATCTTGACAAACTTGAACAATGGGCCCTATCCAACAAAATGAGTTTCAATGTGGAGAAAAGCAAAGTCTTACATTTAGGCAGGAAAAACCAAAGGTACAAATACAGATTGGGCAAGACCTGGCTTAAAAACAGTAACTGTGAGAGGGACCTTGGAGTCCTAGTGGATGATCACTTGACTATGAGTCAGCAGTGTGCAGCAGCAACCAAAAAACCTAAATGGTTTATTCTGCTTGAGAGGGAACACGAATCTGGCTCCAGGCGGTGATATCTGCCTCCCTGAGTGAGGGTTGTTTCCCCTCCGTCTTGAAAGAAGCGGTGGTGAGACCCCTCCTCAAGAAACCTACCTTGGACCCAACTATATTAAACAACTTTCATCCGGTCTCCAACCTTCGCTTTCTTGCTAAGGTTGTTGAGAGTGTGGTGGCACATCAGCTCCCTTCGGTTCTGGAGGAAACTGACTATCTGGACCCGTACCAATCGGGTTTCAGGCCCGGACACAGCACAGAGACGGCATTGGTCGCACTAATAAATGATCTCTGGAGAGCTAGTCCTAGTTCTCCTAGACCTCTCAGCGGCTTTTGATACCATCGACCATGGTATCTTATTGCAGCGTCTCAGGGGATTGGGAGTGGGAGGCACGGTTCTCCAGTGGTTCTCCTCCTATCTCATGGGACACTCACAGTCGGTATTAACAGGAGGGCAGAGATCGAGATCGAGGCCTCTCACTTGTGGAGTCCCTCAGGGGTCGGTCCTCTCGCCTCTCCTGTTCAACATCTACATGAAGCCGCTGGGTGAGATCATTCATGGTTTTGGAGTCGGGTATCACCAGTACACTGATGATACCCAGCTTTTTATTTCAACCCCAAACCACCTCAGTGATGCCCTTGATGTGATGTCCCGTTGCCTAGAAGCAGTCCGGGTCTGGATGGGGAAGAACAGGCTTCAACTCAACCCCGACAAGACTGAGTGGCTGTACGTACCGGCATCTCGAGATATTCAGAACATTCCATCTCTTTCTATAGGGGGTAAGTTATTACCCCCCACAGATAGGGCTCGCAACTTGGGAGTCCTCTTAGATTCACAGCTTTCCTTGGAAGACCACATAACAGCTTAGGGGAGCCTTTGCCCAGGTTCGCCTGGTTCACCAATTACGGCCCTATCTAGACCGAGATGCCCTACATACGGTCACTCATGCGCTCGTGACCTCTCGTTTAGACTACTGCAATGCTCTTTACATGGGGCTGCCCTTGAGGACCACTCGGAGGCTCCAACTGGTACAGAATGCAGCCGTGAGAGTTGTGGTGGGAGTCTCCTGATACTCCCATGTTACACCTCTACTCCGTGAACTGCATTGGCTCCCAGTTGTCCTCTGGGTAAGATTCAAGGTGCTGGTAATGGTTTTCAAAGCCCTACATGGCATGGGTCCGGAGTACCTTAGGAATCACCTGCTGCCAGTGTCAACGTCCCTCCGTCCAGTGCGCTCCTACAGAGAGGGCCTCTTAAGGGTGCCGCCGTTCGGAGAATGCCGTCTGGTGGCTCCCAGAGGGAGCGTGCCTGACCTATGGAACCGTTTACCGGTTGAGCTCCGGATGGCTCCTGACCTTCGCTCCTTCCGACACGACCTAAAAACATATCTGTTTAAGCAATCCAGTCTGGTCTGACGGGTTCTGTTTTAATTATTGTTTTAAGATAACTATTTGTGCATTCTGTTATTTATGTTCACTGTTCACCGCCCTGAGTCCTTAGGGAGAAGGGCGGTATACAAATCAAATAAATAAATAAATAAATAAATAAATAAATAAATAAATAAATAAATAAATAAATAAATAAATAAATAAATAAATAAATAAATAAATAAATAAATAAATAAATAAATAATACAATCCTGGGTTGTATAAAGAGAGGCATAGAATCAAGATGACATGAAGTATTATTACCGCTTTATAAAACCCTAGTAAGACCACACCTGGAATATTGCAGCCAATTTTGGTCACCATATCATAAAAAAGATGTAGAGTTTGGGAAAAAATTCAGAGAAGAGCAACTAAGATGATCAAAGGCCTGGAGACTAAAACATACAAAGAACTGCTAGTCTAAAGAAAAGAAGAAATAGGGGAGACATGATAGGAGTGTTTTAGTATCTGAGGGGCTGCCGCAGGGCTGAGGGGGCTAGGTTGTTCACCAAAGCACCAAAGGGAAGGACAAGAACCAATGGTTGGAAACTGATCAAAGAGAGAAGCAACCTGAAACTAAGGAGAAACTTCCTAACAGTGAGGACAATCAGCCAGTGGAACAGCTTACCCCCCAGAAATCATGGGCACTCCATCGCTGGAGATTTTTAAGAGGAGACTGGGCATTCACCTGTCTGAGATGGTGTAGGTTTTCCTGCTTGAGCAGGAGGCTGGACTAGAAGACCTCCAAGGTCCCTTCCTATTCTATTCTATTCTATTCTATTCTATTCTATTCTATTCTATTCTATTCTATTCTATTCTATTCTATTCTATTCTATTCTATTCTATTCTATTCTATTCTATTCTATTCTATTCTATTCTATTCTATTCTATTCTATCATCCTTGCAACATTACAGAAGTGGATGTAAGCAATGATTCCTCCCTTAGTATTATATGCTCTCTCATTATGTAAAATGAACTTTTCTTCAAATTCTTCAATTGAACTGATCATACATGTGGAAAATACCCAGTCCATCAGACTATGTCTTCTTCCTTGTTTAAGTCTAGTGACTCCATCCACCCATTTCCTTTGTTTTGAATAGGAATAAAGTTAAACACAACAAGGAAAAGATGTTAAAGTCTCAAAGTTAAACCAAACCTTGAACTTTAGAACATTTGTCTGTAACGTTTGAAAAGAAGAGCTAGCAAAAGGGAAATGGTGAATGGCTGCTGGTTTAGCATGGGATGTGGGGAGAAATAATATTTTGCCTAGATAAAGAAATGGTAAGAACAGTAACCTCTACAAGATTTCTCCAGTGCCCAATGGGTGAAATATTTATTCAGATAATGAGACCTTCACAATCAAAATCAGTCCAGAGCAAGTAAGGATCTTTTTCCCATACTCTGCAAAACAAATTATGATTATTTTATGTTACCAATTATTGTACTCCATTTTATGATCTGGACTTTTTATGAAATCTTTGATGAAATCTGTCAAGCTTTTATTACATGTTTGTGTTTATATTTATGAAAATGATTGTTTCCCACCCCAATATTTTCAGAGCACCACAAATCTGACCAGGTCTGATGTCCTACCCTCAAACTGAATGGAATAACATCCTTTATCAAGAATGCTTCTATGTATATCCAGAAACCAAGGCTGAGATGTCCACAGACACATGTGACACCTAATGTTATCCCCAATTATTTGAAAATGCTTGGATTGGATTCTATCAGAATGTATGTTTTTCCTATTAAGTAACTAGACTAGGCAAATATAAACATTGTGAAATTCTGGACCACAGCAATCCCAAATGTTGGGCCTGAGGAATTATTGAACCCTACTGTTTGTAACTTTTTACTATAACTAATACCTATACTATTATCATTTTACTTTCTTCCTCTTTTTTATACTTGCTTCATCAGCTACTGTTTGTTTTATCTAATATCATATTGTTCTTTTGGTCTATGATTATACATTCAATGGATAATATAACTAAATAAATCTATACAAAGATTAGCAAAGAGATTTTTTTTTATTCAAGCCTAAAAAAAGAAATTGAACAATGGTAGTTACATCTGGCACAATCCTCACAAATGTCAGTTATTAAGTAAACTTATTAACTGGTCCTATCGTACTATAAGAAGCTATGGCAAAAATTCAATGCATCAAAGCCATGCAGCTGTAACTTAGTATTTTTATAGCAATGATAGAAATAGAAATTGGAGAGGAATTGGGTTTAGATTAACATTCCCATACAACAATTTCTAATAACTGAGTTCCCCTTTCTTCTCATTTCAGCTGTTATATCACTATAATTTCATTGGAGCTCTTCAGGATTCATATCTGTGAAGACCAGATGTAGGCTTGGTGGCATTAAATGAGAAATTAAAAAAATAAAAATAGTCTCCCTTAGTGCAAATTAACAAAGTTGAGTATGGAACTATTGGATCTGTCATCCTCATCCTGGAAGTTTTTGCTAGTAGCTTTGGAAATTCTATTCCCTTTGACACAAATAGCACTGAAGCCAGTTTGATGTAGTGGTTAAGGCATCAGGCTACAAACTCATAGGACAGAAATTCTAGTCCCACCTTTGGCACAAAGCCAGTTAGTTGATCTTGGGCCTGTCACTTTCTCTCTAAGCCCTAGGAAGCAGATGGTGGCAAATCGTCTGCTACCGGGGACGACTTCCCATCGCCCAGTGCGCTCACACAGAGAGGGCCTCCTCAGGGTGCTGTCGGCCAGACAATGTCGGCTGGCGACCCCCAGGGGGAGGGCCTTCTCTGTGGGAGCACCAGCCCTTTGGAACCAACTCCCCCTTGAGCTTCGGATGGCCCCGGACCTCCGGTCCTTTCGCCGCGACCTCAAAACTTTTTTCTTCCATCAGGCTGACCTGGATTGATGATGGGTTTTTAAATATGTTTTAATTTTTAACTGTGTAGTTAATTTATTTTGGGGCTGTTATTTAATTCTTTTTTAATTTTTGTATTGTTGTTTTTTATTGCTGTTAGCCGCCCTGAGTCCTTCGGGAGATAGGGCGGCATATAAGTCCCAAAACTAACTAACTAACTAAATAAATAAATAAAATCACTTCCGAAATTTTGTCAATAAAACTACAAGGACTACTCCAGATAGTCACAAAGGAGTGAAGAAATACTCAAAAGAATACCCCCCACCAAAAAAAAACATCTTTAGAAATACAGATAATGTAAATTCTTGCCTATTGTTTCTCTCCCCCTGCTTTTTCCTGATTTATCCTCTTCTTCCAGTTAGCATTTTCAAAGTTTCTTGATGCTTAATAAATAAACATTTATTAACAGATGGAGATTAATTGTGAATATGCTGGAGCAAGCAAAACTGGAAATTACAGTCATTTTCCAACAGGTTTCAGCCTCTTTAATTTTCCATTTTATAATGGAAAACCATCTTGTTACAACATGGACCCTGAATGAAATGCATTATGTAATATAAGCACAAATCTACACAAGGTAATGTACAACTCTGTAACTAGGTACAGCTATACAGTTTGTTCTATAAAGTTCAACAGTCTCCAAGGTCACATAGTTAAAAAAAAGATCAAACTACCTTTTCTTATAGAAGAGGCTGTCAAGTTTTGGATGATTGTTTAAGAATAAAGAAGAATCTTGTTATACTTTTTACACATCAAAGCATAGTTTGAGGGAGTATAACTTTATGGATAGCTAGTTTAGAACAAGAATGGTTGCTTACTATGTAGTATAAATATAAAGCAAACATTCCCCTTGATGCATGTTCTTAAACAGAATGTCTTGACATGTGTCAGTAAACTGCAGCAGGCTTATTCATCTTGTTGTACTAATTTCTTTCTAGGTTGCTAGTAACTTCCAGAACTATCAGTTTGTTTTCTGTTCCACAGCCATCCCTCAAATTAATTTCACCCATTTGCAGTGGAGAGAGACTAATAATCAACCTGTTCTCCCCTTTTCTGGATATTTAATAGGGCTACAAATAATAACTTGAAATTATCCTGTCATTCAAATGCCTATTCATATGATCTCCAGGGCAGTACTGAAATGATTTAACTGAAAACTAACATGATCTGTGTTGCTCAGAGGGCACAGAAAGGCAAGAAACAGGAGAGACTAGCAAATTTAGGAGCAATATGGCACTTGAAAGAAAGTGTCACAATTATGCTTTCAGTATTCTAGAACTCAGAAATAACCATTTTACCTCCCATCTGATGGATACTTAAATAGAAGAAATGCCACTAAATACAGTGGTCAAGAAAACATCCCAGCTCTGACTATTTTAGCATTGCTGATGTTGGTGACAAACTGTTTATAGTAAACTGTTAGTAGTATCTGGCAAAACTATAAGATTACAATGGGTAAATTTTAAATGATACCTATTTCAATAATGTAAGGCCCAAGAAAGTAGGCCAGGCTGAGCAAGAGATTTTGATTAGGAAAACAGAGAAGAAAGGAGGATTCAGAATCTGGTTTGTTTGAAAGTTGTCTGCTGATGACTTTCTATTTAGAGGTCAGTAGAACCTTTGACCAAAGCACCTAGGTGAAATATAGATGGCCGTTAGATGGTAGAAAGAAAGACAAAATTCTGTTTCTTATCATCCAGCCCAGATTTAGTAGTCCTGTTCATGAATAGATTTCAAAGGACCAAAAATGAAGAAATAAGTGCCAGAAGGAAATCTACTACTTCTAAGTTAAATGTGTAGCTTCTCTAAATTTGGGGTATTAAATTGTACTATGCAACCCAGGACCAGTTAGGTCATCATTTAAGAAATATTTTTTATCTAAACCCAGAAACAAAATGACCATAGTTTGGTTTAAAAAAAACCCACAACAGTTTATTAAGGAAGAAAGATGTATAGCGAAAGAAATATACATGTTTTTGTTTAACAAAGCATACTTTTGATGATAACATTTCTGGTTGATCTGCCATCTGCCATCTTAACATTTTCACTATTTTTCCGAGTCTTAAAACAGCATCCAGCCAACCATGCTGGAATGCTGATTTTTCAAGATAACTCAGCACATTGTCCATAATTTGTCCTTGTGCCTTATACTGAATGAGAGCAAAGAGAACTGTATTGGGAACAGGTTCCACTGAGGAGGAACATCCTCAACCCATAGTAAATTGAGCATAATTTTTAGAATCATGACAATGTTGAATGCACCAATGTTTATCTTTCTTCAATGAGATTCTTGCAGAGATCTTTCATGATCATCTATGTTTCATTGCAACACTTTGGAAGATCCATGTTCCTCATTAAAATGATTGGAAAGCCTATCTTCAATTTCAGTTTATGCAGTGGCAATAAAGAGAGTTTAAGTAAATGGAGAAATTCCATTGGAAAATGAGTGATGCTAGCTTTATCTTCTTTTTCTTCTTTGCACTTTTAGCTTTTTCTTTCATTACTCCCTTTTTCTTTCTTGGATATATGACAGAATGGGAAATTTATCACTGAGGAATGAATGTAGAGTTGAATATAATATTAATAAGTTAATCATCAATGTGCCACTGATTTTCACTCAATAAATATATGTACAGAGGGTAATGAGGCTCAGGAAAAATACCTAAGCAATCAGAATGATAAGTCAAGGAACAAATAGTAAATTATATTTATATTATGATTTGCCTTCCCTATAGCTCTTCCAATTGCAGGAAATAGTAATTTCATCTTAATGGTATTGTATTCACGGAATGCCATCTTGATGCAAATTTCCTTTAATAATTCTGTCTAGGCAATATTAAGAGTGTCTGATAAATTAAGAGTTGTTATGGTTGACAGATGGTGAAAGTCAATTGAGATCTAATCAGAGCAGATACAGTGACCTCTCCAGCTGTTTCGGAACTACAACTTTCAGCATCATAGTCAATAGTTCAGCAACATGTGACAATCCTCAGTTTCTCCATCCTGATTAATGTGCTCAAAATCTATGAAAACTGAATACATAGACAATGCATTGTATAAATCATCTAAATATGATTAAACCAACATATGCTATGCTTCAACTGACTAATCTTGTTGACCTAATCTTTATGCAACTAACAGTGGATTTTGAATTTACATAAATTTACTGAGCTTATCCTTTTTTTAAATAATTGGACAACTAAATGTTTTGGCTCCAGAGGTTAAGGAATCATATCTATTTCAACTTTTATTCAAGAGCAGGTGGTATACAAATGTGTGTCTTTCATGGTTTCTTTTTATTAAAAGATGCTACAGAAAAGTAGTAGGCAAGCATTTTTTTTGTATGATTCCTAAAGTAGCATTTCTTTTCTTTGAGACAAAAATGATATGAGTTGTCGTATAGCTGTTGTTCTTCCAAAAAAGGAAACTCACTGTTTAAAATCATCAGTAAGAGAATCAAAAATAGAATTGAAACCTAAAAATGCACTTATCTAAATTGATAATGATCTGAAACTTAGAACAGACTGTTCTAGACACCACACCTTAAGAAGGATATTCTGCAATATGAACTGTATTAAAAAAGGGCAACCAAAATCATCAGTATGTTGGAGAAACTTCCCTGCATGAAAAAAACCAGGGTATTTTTCACTTGAAATGAAAAGAATATAGTAAGAGGAATCCTTTTGGTGTTTATTTTTTTTCTAATTTGAAAAGTTTAGGCACATTTTTATAATCTGATCCCCCCGCTTTTGATTTTAAAATCTGCCTGAGTTCCAGCACTCAGTTTTGAATATGTAATATTGTACATAACCCTAGCTTGCGTCAGTACTAAAAAAATCCTAAAATAGTTTCATGGAGTGATATAATTATTCATGAAGGTAGTAGTCTGAACCCATTGTGGAACTAAAAGCATGAAAAAAAAACAAAGCATGCTCTTGGTTGTGCCTCAGATAAAACCTATACAGCAATATGGGAGCTTGTAAGAATGATGACTAGACTTGAACAAGTTTGGCTTTCTTTATCTGAGGGAACCAAACTGACTCATCACATATATAGCTCACACTGGACGAGGGAGAAAGAGGGCTGGGATTGCTCCTTCTCTCTCTATAGAAAGCTGGTAACATGGACCTGAATTATATCACAGCATTTAATTGTTGTTGTTAGCTGAGAAGTCATGTCTGACCCATCACAACCCCATGGACAATGTTCCTCCAGGCCTTCCTGTCCTCTACCATCTTCTGGAGTCCATTTAAGCTCATGCCTACTGCTTCAGTGACTCCATCCAGCCACCTCATTCTCTGTCATCCCCTTCATCTATTGCCCTCAATCTTTCCCAGCATTCGGCTCTTCTCCAGTGAGTCCTTCCTTCTCATTAGGTGGCAAAAGTTTTTGAGTTTCAACTTCAGGATCTGGCCTTCTAAAGAGCAGTCCTAGATTTCCTCTAGGACTGACCGGTTTGATCGCCTTGCAGTCCAAGGGAATTCTTCTCCAGCACCATAGTTCAAAGGCCTCAATTCTTTGCCTATCAGCCTTTCTTATTGTCCAACTTTCACTGCCATACATTGCAACTGGGAAGACCATAGCCGTGACTATATGCACTTTTCTTGATAGGGTGATGTCTCTGCTTTTTAGTGTGCTGTCTAGATTTGCCATGGCTTTCCTCCCCAGGAGCAACCATCTTTTAATTTCTTGGCTATAGTCCCCATCTGCAGTGATCTTGGAGCCCAGGAAAATAAAATCTGTCACTACCTCCATTTCTTCCCCATCTATTTGCCAGGAATTGAGAGGGCCAGATGCCAAGATATTAATGTTGAGTTTCAAGCCAGCTTATGCACTCTACTTCTTCACTCGCAACAAGAGGTTCTTTAGTTCCTCTTCACTTTCTGCCATTAGAGTGGTATCATCTGCATACCTTAGGTTGTTGATATTTCTCCCGGCAATCTTAATTCCAACTTTTGATTCATCTAGCCCTGCCTTTCTCATGATCTGCTCTGCATATAAGTTAAATAGGCAGGGTGACAGTATACAGCCTAGCTGGACTCCTTTCCCAATTTTGAACCAATCAGTGGTTCTGTGTCCAGTTCTCTGTTGCTTCTTGACCCGCATATAGGTTTCTCAAGTGACAAATAAGATGGTCTGGTACTCCCATCTTTTTAAGAATTTGCCACAGTTTGTTGTGATGCACACAATCAAAGGCTTTAGCATAGTCAATGAAGCAGAAGTAGATGTTTTTCTGGAACTCTCTAGCTTTCTCCATGATCCAGCGTATGTTGGCAATTTGATCTCTAGTTCCTCTGCCTCTTCAGAATCCTGCCTGTACTTTTGGTAGTTCTTGATCCACATACTGCTGGAGTCTAGCTTGTAGGATTTTAAGCATAACTTTACTAGCATGTGAAATGAGTGCAATGGTGCGATAGTTTGAACATTCTTTGGCACTGCCTTTCTTTGGAATTGGAATGTAAACTGATCTTTTCCAATCCAGTGGCCACTGTTGAGTTTTCCAAATTTGCTGGCAAATTGAGTGTAGCACTTTTACTGAATTGTCTTTTAAGATTTTAAATAGCTCAGCTGGATAACTGTCACATACATTAGCTTTGTTGTTGCTCAGCTTTTCTAAGGCCCACTTCACTTCACATTCTAGGATGTCTGGCTCGAGGTCAGTGACCACCTCATCGTGGTTATCAGGGACGTTAAGCTCGTTCTTGTATAGTTCTTCTGTGTAATTTTGCCACCTCTTCTTAATGTCTTCTGCCTCTGTTAGGTCCCTGCCATCTTGGTCCTTTATCCTATCCATTTTTGCATGAAACGTTCCCTTTATCTCTCCAATTTTCTTGAAGAGATCTCTAGTCCTCCCTATTCTATTGTTTTCTTCTATTTCTTTGCACTGTTCATTTAAGAAGGCATTCTTATCTATTCTAGCTATTCTCTGGAATTCTGCATTCAATTGGGCATATTTTTCTTTTTCTCCCTTGACTTTCGCTTCCCTCCTTTCCTCAGCTATTTGCAAAGTTTCCTCAGTCAGCAATTTTGCTTTCTTGCATTTCTTTTTCTTTGGGATGGTTTTAGTTGCTACCTGTTGTACAATGTTGCAAACCTCTGTCCATAGTTCTTCAGGCACTCTGTCTATCAGATCTAATTCCTTAAATCTATTTGTCACCTCTACTGTATATTCAACAGGGATATGATTTAATTCATACCTGAGTGGCCTAGTGCTTTTCCCTACTTTCTTCAGTTTAAGCCTAAACTTTGCAATGAGAAGCGCATGGTCTGAGCCACAGTCAGCTCCTGGTCTTGTTTTTACTGACTGTATAGAGCTTCTGCATCTTTGGCTGCAGAGCACATAGTCAATCTGATTTCTGTGTTGACTGTCTGGTGATGTCCATGTGTAGAGCCGTCTGTTGGGTTGTTGGAAAAGAGTGTTTGCTATGACCATCGTATTCTCTTGACAACATTCTATCAGCCTGTGTCCTGCTTCATTTTGTACTCCAAGTCCAAACTTGCCTATTATTCTGGTTATCTTTTGGCTTCCTACTTTAGCATTGCAATCCCCCATGATGATAAGGACATCATTTTTTGGTGTTAGTTCTATAAGGTGCTGTGGGGCTTCATAGAACCAGTCAATTTCATCCTTTTCACTACCAGTGGTTGGGGCATAGACTTGGACAACTGTGATATTGAATGGTTTGCCTTGGACTCACACTGAGATCATTCTGTCATTTGTGGGATTGTATCCCAGTATTGCTTTTCCTACTCTTTCATTGACTATGAAGGCTACTCCATTTCTTCTGAGGTAATAATAGTAACTATAACAATAACAATAACAATAACAATAACAATAACAATAACAATAACAATAACAATAACAATAACAATAATAATGAGGAGGAGGAGGAGGAGGAGGAGGAGGAGGAGGAGGAGGAGGAGGAGGAGGAGGAGGAGGAGGAAGGGACCTTGGAGGTCATCTTTTATTGACTATGAAGGCTACTCCATTTATTCAGAGGGATTCTTGCCCACAGTAGTATACCTGATGGTCATCTGAATTAAATTCACCCATTCCTGTCCATTTTAGTCTGCTGATTCCTAAGATGTCGATTTTCAGTCTTGTAATCTCTTGTTTGACCATGTCCAGCTTTCCTTGATTCATGGATCTTACATTCCAGGTTCCTATGGAGAAAATATCTTTACAGCATTGGACTTTCCTTTCACCACCAGATACATCCATAGCTGAGTCTCCTTTTGGCTTTGGCCCAGTCGCTCCATTCTTTCTGGCACTACTAGTACTAATCCTCTGCTTTTCCCCAGTAGTATATTGGATGCTTTCTGACCTGAGGGGCTCATCTTCCAATGTCCTATCTGTTTGCCTTTTGGTACTGTCCATGGGGCTTTCATGGCAAAGATACTGGAGTGGGTTGCCATTTCCTCCTCCAGTGGATCACATTTTATCAGAACTCTCTGCTATGGCCTGTCCATCTTGGGTGGCCCTGCACAGCATAGCTCATAGCTTCATTGAATTATGCAAGCCCCTTTGCCATGACAAGGCAGTAATCCATGAAGGGGACAGCATTTAATAGTCAATATTTATTTAATTATGTACTTGTAGTAGTGCATTTAACTGATGTAATTGATGTTACAAAGGAGACATAATCAAAGATGATTTAACCATAGTTACACAATAGGAATTCTTAAAAGTCCATCTATAACTGAAGAGCAATTTTATTGGAGCCTTTTTTCAGATCTGTAGAAATAGTCATAGCTTTCCAGTCTTGTAATGCTGTAATTTTCTGACAGGCTTCACCTTTATAAAATATTTGAAATTAGGAAGATCGTATTATCTGAACAGAAAATAACAATAATGTTCCAGACTTAACAAAGAAAAAAAAATGGTCTAATAGAGGACCTGGCAATACCTGGACATATCAGAATGGAAAAAAAAGAATTGAAGAAAATGACAAAGTACAAAGACCTGCAAATAGAAGTGGAACAAATGTGTTAAAAGAAAAGAAAGGTACTAAAAGATGCCCTGTGCACAATCCCAAAGCCAGTGGAGCACCATCTGAACACCATTGGCATTGACAAAATCACCATCAGTCAATTGCAAAAGGCAGATTTACTTGGAACATCTTACATCTTACAACAATACCTTGAATACCATCTACCTCAGGTCCTTGACAATGACTTTATACGTCCTTAAAAATGCCTTGGCCAGTCTATCTGGATAACTATGTGATGAACCATAATAGTACTAATAACTTGGCCATACCTGTGATATAATACATTGATGAAATTATTAATTGGACACAAGATGAACTCAATTGTTTGGACTGAAAAACAAGACAGCTATTGACTATTCACTATGAATAGTGATATTGATAGATTATAATTGCCCTGTAAAAATGAAGGCAATGATTAACTTCAAGTCATTGTTGAAGAAGACAAGCCTGCATTGGCTGATTACATAAAAGGCATCCAAGAACAAGCATTGATGTAAGTTAAAAATAGGAATTTACTGAATGTAGAAGAAACAGAAGTGTGAATATTAATTTGTGATTCTTCAATCTCTATCAACCCAAAATACCTGAAAGGGTAGTTATTAGGTGAATAAAATTAGAGGAGCATCACATGGAAACTTTTATAGAAAAAGGAGCATACAGTATAAGTGCAATAAATCAATCATATTTAGTTTTGTTATTTAGGTGTTCAACACATGAGCACATCTTTGAAGTGACTTTTCCCCCCAAAGTTCCTAAAATAATGGTTTCATGGATGCTATTTGTAGCTTAGTTCATATGTGTAACTGGATAAGAGAAGCTACATGAGCTTGAGGCAAAGCATCCACAAATAGATACCAATAATATACAAATATTACTTCACTGGACAAATATCTTCTTCTACTTTATGGCAACCTCAAATGAGAAGGAAAATGGCTATCAGAACCTTGACACTTTAGACATTACACAATATAAGCAGCAATTGAATTTAGTTGTCCAATATTTTACTGCTACAATTTGGGAGCTACAACCTGAAGTAGCCACCTAATGATACAACTATCTATATCCAAGGATAATTAGATATAGGACCTTTGAATATAACATTATATCCATAATGAAGAGGTTCACATATGCCATATATTTTCTTCTTTCAACAAATAAGCACACATTTAAAATCAATCACAAAAACACTAATGCAATCAACACAGATTTTATTTTTAACCTTTAAAATACATAAAAGAAGATCTTATCATGACCAGCAAAGTAGTTTTCTTCAAAACAGTCCTGGTATTGAAACAATCCATTCAACCAGAATTTCTAATATCAGACTATGTTCTGCTATTAACTATGGAAGTAGTTGTCTAAGAAACTGAAGCAATTCAAGACAGTCTTTTATCTGGCTGAGATAGATTTCTTTCATCTGAGCTGGACAGTTCTAATTACAATGCTACTTTTCAAGAGTATTTCCTGGCTAAAACAAGCTTTACCATACTATTAACTTTTTGCTGTAAAACTTTAAGTTTCTACACAAAAGAAAGACTATACTAATCACAATCCAGAAAGCTTTATTTATTCATTGTGTATAACATTTAGCAACTTTTAAATGAACAATTGAAATATGTGAAATGTGTCTTCTGTATGAAAAAGGCTCAGATTCAGTTATGATCCAGAGCTAAGAAAGATTTAAGAACAATTAAGTCTTAAAGAATAATATTTATTTATTTGGTTTTTTTGTTTGTTTGCTGCCATCTTGTATCCAACTACTCAATCAGTATATGATCAATCACCAATACATACATACACATATATAAATAGAGTCTACTTTTATCACAAATATTTGTTTAGTACCCCACTATTTATATCACAAACCTCCATGGTAATATTTTCACTAGATTAAATAATAATTGACTGCTAAACTGTAAGTGGTCCAGGAGTTGGAGATAAATGGCTTAGTGTAAAGTCAGATGGATTAGTCCTATGTTATGAGTCTTAGTATATAAAGCTGTGACCTATTCTATCTGTCTAGCTATCTCACCATTTTCCTTCCTTCAATCATTTTATTCCCAGCTGCACATATTAAAAAAAATGTTCAAAACTATATGAGATGGACAGGTATCCCGATCACATTATAGTTATAAAGTAGGCTTTTATGTTGAATGATTAAAAATATAAAGGAAAAACAAAACTGGCATGAACTTAATGTTAAGCTTCCGATGGACGAACTCTTCAAAGAACTCTGAGGCATTGTTTACCTTAAAAGTCTTTATTAGAGCAATATAACATTGGCAATACTTGGTTAAAGCCGAAATCTGGATTCCCCTCCCCTGAGCACAATAATATTAAAGCATAGTTCCCTCCTTTAGTTAACCATCATAATTCACATTCTCCAATTAGTTTGAAAGGTAAGTTTTCCCTCCTTAGCTTAACCTGCCAATTCTTATCACCTCTTATTACATACAACCTTGAAAATGCTGTGCTGCTATATTATGTGTAAGGACCCACTTCAATCTACATCTTAAGAAAACAGAACTCTTGGAAACAGTTGCTTCCAACAGTAATTCTTATTAACAGAAATTGACTGAAGGCATGCTAGACAGTATCTAGGGGATCCCCCCACCATTCAATGTTTCAAAGTGTTCCCAAGCAGCCCCCCACCTGCTGTTCTTCTGGGCGATTCAAACCGGCAGATTTCTAGGTGTTAACTTCAGGAAAGATAACATCACTCCAGCTCCATCAGCATGATCATTCAATCCTCTTATTACCCAGATTCCAAGTGTTGCATCTTTCCCCCTCCCCTTTTCCTTCGCTGTCGGTAAAGAGAAGAGCTTCAGAGAGGCATAGGGTGAAAGGCAAATGGCTATATTGTTATGGTTAGCAGACCCAAAGTGAATCAACAGAAGGTTACTTTGTATTGTATACAGGAAGTGAAAGTAATAAAACCCCCATGCATACCCCTTTCCCTTTTTTAGTATGACAGAATCCAGGCGATAGTAAGGATTGTTTTTTAAATCAGAGAAGATAGATAGAAATGAAATATAACTGGATTCTGACATCATGTCTAACTAATCCCACATGCATATTCTTCCTTCCACCTCCCATCTCCATCTAACTTTAACTCTAAAAATGATACACAAGTAGAAATATAAAATAGCTGCTTCTTCATCTTTTGTCAAAGCAAGAACATCCAATGTTAGCAGTGTTGACATCCGGCCTCCCTTACAAAAAGGACAGATTCTGTAATATAAACAAAAACATAAGTTAGGAACTGACTTTTGGTTTGTTGGGATGTTTCTCATAAAAAGTTTTGATGTCTGTCAGCTCTCACATCGCTAGATTTCACCCAAGTGGCTTTAGACAATGAGTATCCCTTCCATTGTACTAGGTACTGCAATTTTCCCTTAAAAATTCTAGAGTCAAGAATATGTTTCACTTCATAATGGGTCTGACCTGCTACTATGAGGGGTCCAGGTGCCTTCTTAGAGGGAGGTCTTAAAGTGGAGGCCCAAAAAGTTTTCAGTAAACTGCAATGGAAAACTGGGTGAATTTTTCCTAAAAGTCAAGGGAGTTTCAATTCTACTGTGACTGGGTTGATGATTCTCACAATGAGGAAAGGCCCCAAGAATTTTGGTCCTATTTTTTGTTGGGTAGTTTGAGGCATAAGTATTTGGTTGACAAATAAACCTTTTCACCAACTTGGAATGTCCTTTGGGGAGCTCTCTTTTTATCAGCCTGCTTTTTGTAGGTCTCAAAAGTCTTTTTTAAGGCCATCTTTGTGTTTTTCCAAACTTCTTCCCAACCCCTCACCCATTGATCAAGTGTCTGGGAAGTGGAGAGCAACTGAGGGTATTCAGGTATGGGGTTGAATTCTTTCCCTGTGGCTACCTGGAAAGGTGTGTAGTGGGTGCTGCTATGTACTGAATTATTGTAAGCCACCTCTGCAAAAGGGAGGAGGTCGGTCCAGTTTGTTTGTTGGTAAGAAATGTAGCATCTGAGATGTTGTCCAACCATTTTGTTAGTGGACTCTGCGGCCCCATTAGTAGCTGGGTGAAAAACAATTGATAGGCCTTGAGATGATCCAATTAACTTAAGAAAATTCCTCCAAAACTTTGCTGTGAACTGCACCGCTCTGTCTGAAATTATTCACTTAGGGGTGCCATGCAGCCAGTAGATATGTATTAGGAACAATTTAGTCAGGCGTTGGGCCAATGGGAGTACTTTGCAGGAGATAAAATGAGCCTGTTTTGAAAACAGGTCTATCACAGTCCAGATGACAGTATTTCCTCTACTGTCAGGTAGGTCTACTATAAAGTCCATAGCTATTTCTTCCCCGACTCTTCGTCAGCCTGTCTCCCAAGTTTGGAGACAGTGATGGGGGTTTGGGACCCCCTAGTTAGTTTGTAAAGTTGGTGGATTTCAGCTTGATGTCAAGCTTCCAACAGACGAACTCTTCAAAGAACTCTGAGGCACTGTTTACCTTAAAAGTCTTTATTAGAGCAATATAACATTGGCAATACCTGGTTAAAGCCGAAATCTGGATTCCCCTCCCCTGAACACAATAATATTAAAGCATAGTTCCGTTCTTTATTTAACCATCATAAATCACATTCTCCAATTTGTTTGAAAGGTAAGTTTTCCCTCTTTAGCTTAACCCGCCAGTTCTTATCGCCTCTTATTACATACAACCTTGAAAATGCTCTGCTATTATGTTATTACGTCCACCTAATCCCCCTTGCATATTCTTCCTTCCCCTCCCATCTTCATCTAACTTTCTGTAAAAGTGATACATAAGTAGAAATATAAAGTAGCTGCTTCTTCATCTTTTATCAAACCAAGAACATCCGATGTTACCAGCGTTGACACTTAAAGTTACGCAGTAAGATGTTATTTATAGCTGCCCACTAAATTCTTCACAAGGGAAGCCATCATGTCAGAGAAAAGGGGAATTTACATGGTTTGGTTCTATTACAGCTGTAGTTTGACACCTAATTTACTAAAACAGTAAATACTGCAAGCAGAAAGGAAACTATTCACCTAAGGTTTATAGTTAAATAAGTTTGTGCTTTGCTTGAAAACAAAATGAAGCATGAATTAATGAATTCATAACAATGCAAAATACTGTCCATGAAAACATACCTACATGAGGGTTCTTTGGTCTAATTATGATAATACAGATGATACCACCATGCAGAACAATTGCAATCATATTAATTGTTTTTTTAAAAAATAAATAAATCTGTGAACAGTTCCATAACAGAAAGCAATTTCTCAAAAACTGTAGCAAAAGAAGGAAAATTAGTAGAATGCTCAGCTCCTGTAGAATGTGGAAAGTCAATTTAATTAATTAGTCAATACTCAACAGAAAATGGCTATATCAAAAAGGAATTGGAAGAAACAGATAAAGAGCTACAGCAGGTTTGGAAATTCCTACTCATCTTGGATGTATAAATTGTAGTTTGAAATAAAACAATATTACAAAAATAATAATCAAAAGTTAGCAATAGTGGTTATTGTTTGCTATTAGATAGATAGATAGATAGATAGATAGATAGATAGATAGATAGATAGATAGATAGATAGATAGATAGATAGCCTTTATTGTCATTTTTTACTGTGGGCACAATAGCACACATTAAAAATGAAATTTAGTTGCTTGAGTGTTGATGGGAGGGCAGAGATTCGCCCCGAGTATCAAAAGCTGCTGAGAGGTCTAATAGGACTAGGACAGAGGAACAAACCCTGTCCCGAGCCCGCCAGAGATCATTCACCAGTGCGAACAATGACGTCTCCGTGCTGTACCCAGGCCTAAAGCCCGATTGGTATGGGTCTAGATAATCAGTTTCCTCCAGGAACAAAGGGAGCTGATGCTAAAAAGCAAAGGTTGGAGACCGGACAATAGTTATTCAAAATAGCCAGGTCCAGAGCGGCTTCTTAAGAAGGGGCCTCACCACTGCCTCTTTCAAGGTGGTAGGGAAGGTACCCTCTCTCAAAGAAGCAGTTATTACTGCCTGGAACCAGCCTCATGTCTCCTCCCGAGCTGAATACACCAGCCAGGAGGGGCACGAGTCCAATAAACTGGTGGTGGAACTCAGTCTCCTCATGGTCCTGTCCACCTCATCCGGGGTAACAGGATCAAACTCACTCCAAATGACATTCTCAAGACCGCTTGATTCCTCCCCATCAGTCTCTGCCCAGTCAGAGTCCAGACCGGCACGAATCTGAGCGATTTTGTCTGGAAGATGGTGACTAAACTCCTTGGACTGCCCCTGCAAGGGGTCCTCCCTCACCTCCCGATTAAGGAGGGAGCGAGTCACCCTAAACAGGGCGGCCGGGCAATTATCGGCAGATGCGATGAGGGCAGCAAAGTAGTTAGACTTCGCCGTCCTCATCGCCGTGAGGTAAGTCCTCGTAGTGGCTCTCAACCGCAATTGGTCAGATTCAGAACGGCTGGATCTCCAACAGCTCTCCAGACCCCGTCTCCAACACTTCATCTCCCAGAGTTCCACAGAAAACCATGGAGCCCACCGGGATCTGCGCCATATCAGGGTTCACAAGGGTACAATGTGGTCGAGCGCCTCGGTGGCTGCCCTTTCCCAGGCCTCCACCAAGGCATCGACCGGGCTGTGAGTGAGGGAGATAGGTATAGACCCAAGCACCATCTAGAACCGTTCCGGATCCATTAGGCGCCTAGGGTGGAACCACCTGGTTGGTTCCGCAGCCCAGCAGCGAGGGGTGGCAAAACGGAAGACCAGCCGCAGGAGGTGGTGATTGGACCATGACAGGGGGACAATAGTTGGCGAGCCCCTTCCCAGATCATCAAACCACTGTCCAGATAGAAAAACTAGGTCAAGAGTGTGGCCCCCCTCATGAGTTGGACCCTGAATTATTTGGGTCAGGTCCATGGCCATCATGGAGGCCATGAACTCCCGAGATAATTCTGACGATCCCCCCAGGGAAGGAAGGTTAAAGTCCCCCAAAACTATAAGTTTGGGAAACTCAACCACCAACCCTGAAAGGGTGTCGAGAAGCTTGGGCAGGGCCGTTGCTACAGTGCTGGGTGCCAGGTATGTCAGCAACAAGCCCAACTGAGCCCCAGGGCCACACCTCAGGAGGAGCGACTCACTCCTGCCCATCTGTACAACAGTAGTTTCCTGTGGACATAAGGTATCTCGTATAACCACCGCCACAGCCCCGCCCCTACCCTGAGCCCGCGGCCGGTGAAGCACACAGAAACCCGGAGGGCAAAGCTCAGTCAGAGCGACACCTCCCTCTGAGCCCAACCAGGTTTCGGTAATGCATGCCAGATCTGTGTGTTCCTCCTCAATCAAGTCACAGACGAGGGAAGCTTTGTTCACAATGGATCTGGCATTAAAATATACCAGGCTGAGCTCAGGGGCCTGATCCCCCTCACCCCCGGATAAATAGGTACCAGCCGGAGGGTCAGAGCATGCCACCACTTGAAGATAGCGGGGACGTGATCCCAGATGTTGATATGGCCCTCCGTGTAACCACCTGCTGCCATTCCCCATTGTCATGGGGATTGAAAATCCCACCGCACTTCTGGGAAAACCGGAGGTCCCCAACCCCAACCCCGTCTCGCCGGGAACCGTCTCAGGCCCAGACTGACAACTGGTTGATAAAATACACCCCATATCCCTCCCAACCCTACCATTCCACTCCATCCCTAACCCCTTAAAACTACTGGCTAAAAAACATAGCAGGGGCCTCTTCATACGTTTCCACCAATGGCCCCTGTCAATGCCCAACAACCTTTCAGGGTCCCAACAATTGGGTCCATCCTTAAGGGAAGTAAGGGATAGAGCAGCAGGTCGTACCCAGGAGGGAGGAATCCTGCTGAGGGCATACAAGTCTGCGCTAGAATAATACAACAGAACCATATACTAACAATGTCCGCTAGGGCAGTTATGAACAGGCAGATGGTCAATTAATGTTACAATGATGTTAAGAATGTTACGTCCGGAGAGTGTCTCAGATCCACCAATCCGGCCCCGCTCTCACCCGAGCTGGCAACCAGACAAAGGAACCACAACTGTCCTCTGACAGCAGTTGGGGTGTCAAATCTGGGGTAGACCCACCCCAACTGATCTCTCACATCAGTGGGGTGGGTAGATGGTCAGTTCAACCACCCTCTCACCACGGTCGATTCCCGGGTCCATTCCAGGCTATTCAGAGGAGAGTCGTGGAAGCAAGAATATATCCACCATGTCCATATCCAGCCAAGCCGACCCAATGGGTGGCAAGATAGCAATTGGAGGAGATGTTCCAGGGACATGCTTTGGGGAGGAGGGAACCACATCATAGAGTGGTACCCATAAACAGTTCCAAGGCACAATTGTGGCCACGATCGATCTTCAAGCCGCCATGATTTCCCAGCCATTGTCACCATTCCAAAAGGAAGGAAGGCGAAGCAGCGTCTAATCACAATTCCGAGGTGCAAGATCAATCTCAGGCTCTTTTATGACAATCCCCAATCTTCATGCCACAGAAACGGCCCCATCAGCTGATTCCAAGGCGGCCAAAAACGACCTATTGACTATGCTAAAGCCTTTGATTGTGTAGATCACAACAAACTATGGCAAGTTCTTAAAGAGATGGGAGTACCAGACCATCTTATTTGTCTCTTGAGAAACCTATATGTGGGTCAAGAAGCAACAGTGAGAACTGGACATGGAACCACTGTTTCAGCCCCTCGTCCGACGAGTCACCAAAAGAATGAATCCGGAACGGGAGCTGGTTCTCCTGAGCCACGTTTATTTTCCTCACAAAACAGTTGCTCGAAGACAAACGAAGTCAGCGTTGATTCCACAGCACAATCAACGCTGTTAAGTAGCCGGCAAAGCCGACACCCACCACCACACCCTAAATTGCTCCACCACGCCCACACCCTACTTAACTACCGCCTCCCATAGTTCCCACCTTTTGGCTCCCGTCCCACCACCATTGCAGCTGGTAAGCCACCCCCCAGCCCAAACCTCCCTCCCTTCCTCCAGAGCTTCGCATATTTCCATCTTCCCCCTCAGGTCCCCAGACCGCCGCGAGATGTGTCCTGAACCCCTCCCCGACCCACCGGTAGTCTCCGTCACCCCCTAAGCCATCCTGGCGCCCGTCCTTGTGCTGCCGCTCGGGCACTAGGCAACCACCGGTTGCTCCACCGTACGGCCGCTCCCCGGCCTCCTGGTTGGTCCCGGAGGCTGCTGGGCTGTGTCGGCGTCCCCGCCCTTTCCCCCAGGCCCTGGAGGCCGATAGATTGCTCCGTGGCCGCACTCGGTGGCCGCACTCATTCCCGGCTCGTAGGCTGCTTCCGGGAGCCGGCAGGTTGGTCCGCGGCCTCTCCAGCTGACAGGCGGGTCGCCGCTGCGCCGTCTCCTCAGCTGCTCCCCTCCCAGGACTGTCGGGACGGCGGCCGCACTCATTCCCGGCTCGTTGGCTGCTTCCGGGAGCCGGCAGGTTGGCCCGCGGCCTCTCCAGCTGACAGGCGGGTCGCCGCTGCGCCCTCTCCTCAGCTTCTCCCCTCCCAGGATCGTCGGGACGGCGTGGGTGGCCGTTTCCGGAGCCCGGCAGCACGTTGGAGAGGCAAAGAAGCCGGCGGGGATCCCCGGAGGCCGGTAGGACGCTGCGTGGCCCCCCCGGGTGTTGGGCGGGCGGTTGCTGGGGTGTTGCGACGGCCGTACTCTGTCCGGGAGACCGCGGGCGCCGGCGGTAGGTTTCGGGGCCTGGCGGGTCGCTCCGCGGCCCCACTGAATGTCGGGCATGCCGGGCCCGACACACTGATTGGTTCAAAATTGGGAAAGGAGTCCAGCAAGGTTGTATACTGTCGCCCTGCCTCTTTAACTTATATGCAGAGCACGTCATGAGAAAGGCAGGCTAGATGAATCAAAAGTTGGAATTAAAATTGCCAGGAGAAATATCAACAACCTAAGATAGGCAGATGATACCACTCTAATGGCAGAAAGTGAAGAGGAACTAAAGAGCCTCTTGTTGCAAGTGATGAAATAGAGTGCATAAGCTGGCTTGAAACTCAACATTAAGAAAACCAAGATCATGGCATTTGGCCCTCTCAATTCCTGGCAAATAGATGGGGAAGAAATGGAGGTAGTGACAGATTTTATTTACCTGGGCTCCAAGATCTCTGCAAATGGGGACTGCAGCTAAGAAATTAAAAGACGCTTGCTCCTAGGGAGGAAAGCTGTGGCAAATCTAGACAGCACACTAAAAAGCACAGACATCACCCAGCCAACAAAAGTGTGTATAGTCAAGGCTATGGTCTTCCCATTTGCAATGTATGGCTGTGAAAGTTGGACCATAAGAAAAGCTGAGCGCCAAAGAATTGAGGCCTTTGAACTATAGTGCTGGAGAAGACACCTGCGAGTTTCTTGGACTGTAATGTGTTCAAAGTCCTAGAGGAGATCAACCCTGACTGCTTTTTAGAAGGACAGATCCTGAAGTTGAAACTCAAATACTTTGGCCACCTAATGAGAAGGAAGGACTCACTGGAGAAGAGCCTAATGCTGGGAAAGGTTGAGGACAAGAGAAGAAGGGGACAATAGTTAATAAGGTGGCTGGATGGAGTCACTGAAGCAGTAGGCACGAGCTTAAATGGATTCCAGAAGATTGTAGAGGACAGGAAGGCCTGGAGGAACATTGTCCATGTGGTTGCTATGGGTCAGACATGACTACACAACTAACAACAACAAGTCCTTAACTTACAACCTCAATTGAGCCCAAAATTTCTCTTCTGAAATTTTGTGTGTGACATTTGTTAAGTGAGTTTTGCCCCATGTACAACTTTTCTTGCCATAGTTGCTAAGTGAATCAGTGCACTTGTTAAGTTAGGAACACATTGACTTTGATTGTCAGAAGGTCGCAAAAGGTAATCACATGATCTTGTGACACAGCAACAGTCATAAATATGAACCAGTTACCAAGCATCTGAATTTTGATCACATGCTCATGGGGTTGCTGCAAAGGTCATAACAGAAAATGGTCATGTCACATTTTTAATGTCACTGTAACTTTGAATTGTCACTAAAGAAACTGTTGTAAGTGGAGGACTACCTCCAATGATATTAATTTGTGAATATCAAATTGAATCTGTAAATTGAAGATTATGCTTCCAGGCTTTGGGGCCTGCAGCGGTCTTATCTCTGACTGTTGGCTATGTGGACTGAGGTTTATGGCCATCATAATCCAGATCTAAATTTTTGTGCACCATTATCCATAGCCAGCTTGTCTCTTTAGAATAAATGTTTCTAAGATATTAGGTTCTTTGACTGAAGACAGTCAAGTTTTCCATTTAAATGTGCTTATTTCATGAGGTGATTGTTTTGATAAAACTGCTAGTCAACTGCATAAGAAACCATCAGATAGATAAAGAACAAACATAGTGTTTAGCCAGGTTCAAAGTTAAATGAGTACATAGATATCCCAAAAGTGGCTTTTCAGGAGGCAACTAGACTTTCTTGTTTTTCTTTGAAGACATTTAGCTTCTCATCCAAGAAGCTTCTTGAACTCTGATTGGATGGATTCCCACCATCCATTCAGAGCTGAAGAAGGTTCTTGGATAAAAAGTGTCTTCAAAGAAAAACAAGAAAGTTCAGTTGCCTCCTAAAAAAATACTTTTGAGACAACCATGACATGAATGACTGAGAATTTCCATAGAAATGGAGTACATAGATACAATCATTGTGAAATGATTCAAGGATGTTATATTATGAAAATCAGAGTGTAACACGTCAGGAGGTATTCAGGTTGGGAAATATTTGTTCAGAAAATCTTTATTCTTGATATATTTCTTGTCATCCTCAAATATTAAAACTGCTATTGCTTAATAAAGGCCATGAAGAATAAATATCTTCAGTTACAGTAGTAACAAAACCTGTGTGGGATTTGAAAATGATTGGAGAAGTTTGTTGACATGTTCTGAAGCTTACAAGAGGTCAAGGACTGGAAAAAAAAGTCTGCTTTAAAAGAGCTGATTTTACAGTGCTTCTAGGCTTATGCTCCTGTGTATCCTGAAATACATCTTTAAAATCATGTTCACACAATGCATAGTCCTAATAATTATACAATGGTTGGCTTCTTGGTCTCCTTTGAAGTTGCTTGTCTTCCTGCACATGTTTCAATATCAAGCTGAGAATCCAGCAATTCAGCAATGAAGTATATATATTTCCTGCCATGACAATCATAGAGTTTTTAATTATACCTCTGTAATATTACAAATTGATGGTCTAAGGCACCAAGAAAAATCTTTAACTTCATCGAGATCTTGAGAACCATGGCTCAGAAAGGCTGTATCTCACAGAATTCTTATTTTTTAACTAATAGCTGCCTTTTGTTTTATTAAATATATCAAATTAAATCTTTATTACATTCAGAGACTAGCATAAAGCAATTGGATGTATAAATGGAGAAAGGATTTGCCCTTTATTGACTTTCAGATTAAAGATTGTGAAATTTTGCATCAGTATTCTTATCTCTCCTACCAGTGTGCTTATTAATTTGATATACCTCTTGTGCTGTGCATTATGCAAAAGATGGATATTCTGGAATTCCACTGAGTCAACAATACCTTTACCACAACAATAATGCCTGTATGTATTAAGTTTGTATTCTTTCATCTCCACATTTTTTATTTTTTTTATTTTAATTCAATTTATATCCCGCCCTTCTCCAAAGACTCAGGGCGGCTTACAAGTTTAGCAGTAGCCTTCATTCTATGTATATGCCTGCTTATTAGGGCTTTCACACACACCCCAGAGGCATTATTACAAAGTCAGCTTAATTGCCCCCAACAATCTGGGTCCACATGAGATGAAAGGATTACACATTATATACAGTATGCTGGGTCTCACTGGTGATTGAAGAATGATATCCGAAATTGCCTAGCAATTACAGGCCAGCTGTCTCCTCTTTGGTTTCCAATACCTAAGCAGTCAATGGCAAAGCTTTCATAGTACTTTTCATAGTACCTCTCAATATTGCTGCACCTCCTCAATCCATATAAAGAAATTCATGGCTGTGTAATATCAATGTAAACGCCACTTCAAAGATAATTTCCAGTGGATGGATGGATAGATGGAAAGATGCTTGGATGGATGGATGGATGGATGGATTTATGGCAATATCTATCAATCCAAAAAAGTCTGGGCAGTGGACAAACAAAAACAAAGTTCCAACTAAAATTCCAACTAAAACTGTATCAAGGCTCAATAAGAACACCAACCATCAGGCACATTTAATCATATCTCAACTTCTAATTCAACTATAGAAAATTATTAGGAGTAATATTTAACTGAAATAACCATTACAATTCAACTGCAACTTTTTTATTTCTAACCAATATTTCTATAATATGAATGCAGAAAAATGTTGCTAACAAGTGAAATGGTATAGTAATCTTACTGCACAGATGAGAGCTATGCTACATTTTGGATCCCAATGCCAAGCACTCTTTGGAAACATGACTAACTACAAGATAGTGTGAGAAATGTAATCTAAAATGTTGGGGCAGAGCACAAAATTTCTTACCTCCTATATAAAAGGCAGTATGTAGAGATTAGGGCTTGGCTAAATTAAAGGTTTCAGATTTTAATTGAATGTTATGATTGTTTTTACTGTGTGCCACTCAGAATTGTTATAGAGCTGGATAAACTTATACATTTCTAAATAAAACATAAATTCAACATAAATAAATAAATAAATAAACAAACAAACAAATAAATAAATAAGGTTGTAAGGAAATCCTAGAGACGGTTATTTAGCAAAATAAAAATCAAGTAGTAAAAATGTTAGATGGCAGCGATAAAGTATGCAAATTTAAAAGAAAACAGAAGAATGGGAACAGAATTGTGTTTAACTACCTTTTAAGAGAAGGGAGTAATACAAAAGATGTCACTTCTAGACAGATTAATTTCTTGTTTCCTTAAAAGATATTGCAATTTTTAGGAACATATTATTTGACTATTCATTCTGGACAATATTAGGTTTCTATCAAACATGAAATAACAGAAGCAACAACAGTGATGATTAATAATAATATGCTACATTCAAGACAAAGCCAGACTTATATGCCCCAATAAGAAAGGGCACCGATTATACAGACAAGAGCATAATTAATTTCGTGAAATCAAAATAGATCTTGTTTATAGATCTAATGATCTATAAACAAGAACAATATAAGATGCATTTGGACATCCAAGGTCTCCCCTGAAATTCTAGGTTGGATTTTCAACTTGGCTTGATGACGGAGATCAAAGGTAATCCGTATACATAACATGTTAATGCTTGTTCATATGGTACTAAATCTATGCCTGAACTGGAAATTTAATTTTGAAATAGTCCTTTAGTTCCTGGTGGGAAACATATACTATACATTATATTTATATTTATATTATTTATAGTTATATAATAAATTCAGAATAGATGTTAGTGATGTTGCAAAAAACAGGACATTTTGACCAGAACTAATTCAGAGCTCAAATATATAATGGCAACATAACATATTTTATCTTTATTACAGCTGGAATCCAATATACATAAATGAACTACATCTAACTGCAAGGATACAATATGCACTGTAGTAACATAGAACATTTACTTTTTATGTCTTTCTCTAAAAAATACAGAAGGAATTGCTTGATGATTTAATTAGTCAATTATGTACTCCTTATTTCCCAGTTATATGCCTAAAACACAGTCAATAGTCAATTAAACAAAAATCCCGCCTGTTTATGTTAGTATACAATCTTCTGGAAATTGCATTGATTATTTTGAGGTTTATTACATTGGTTATTAATTGACTTGTAATGAGTCAGGGAGTAATCTGTTGGAAAATTAATAGAAAGGAATAATTAATCAGTTATTAAATCACAAATACATGGAGACAGAATATTACTTTGAGTTATGTTGAACAATGCAGTTTCCTGTTGTTTTGTACCTTAATGACTTTGATGGATACCATAGGAGTTATAATTGCAAGCTTTCTTTTGCCAAAGGATAAAGCAAATCAGCAGTGTTAAAATGAAACAACAGCTTTTGTAGTTTGAATAGCATGTCACTATATAATCAGCCTTTGGGCATTTAAGCAGTGTAGAGTACCACAGTCAAATACATCTTGTAGACATTGTAAATCCATTTATCAAAGCAAAAAAACAAACAAACAACAGGTCTTTCTACATGCAGTTCATTTATCTTATTTTATTTTGAATTTACTGAATTTTAAAACAGAATAAAATACAACAGACAATATCAGAAAAAAAATCATATATTTTAAAACCTGAAGAGAAAATATACATGTATTTAAATAATCATTTTGACTGGGGCAAATTAGATGCTGACTGGGAAGCATAATAATAAATTGCTAAAAGAGCTACTAAAATGAGACTTTACCATCAGGTTAATGACTGTAAGTTTGCTGGGCAGAAAAGTAACACATTTTCCCTAGTAATCCAAAGAACATGAAATTAAAAGAAAAGGTTTCTTCCCAGACTAATGCGTAGACTGTACCAAACCTATAATATTATGTGAAAGCTGCTAGAGACACTATTTAACACACTGTAGAATATATAAGATGGCTGTGAAAATTGGACCATAAGAAAGGCTAGCGCCAAAGAATTGAGGCCTTTGAACTATGGTACTGGAGAAGACTCCTGCGAGTCCCTTGGACTGCAAGGCATTCAAACTAGTCAGTCCTAGAGGAGATCAACCCTAACTGCTCTTTAGAAGGCCAGATCCTGTAGTTGAAACTCAAATACTTTGGCCACCTAATGAGAAGGAAGGACTCACTGGAGAAGAGCCTAATGCTGGGAAAGATTGAGGGCAAGAGAAGAAGGGGACAACAGAGAATGAGGTGGCTGGATGGAGTCACTGAAGCAGTAGGTGTGAGCTTAAATGGATTTCAGAAGATGGTAGAGAAGGCCTGGAGGAACGTTGTCCATGGGGTCACAATGGGTCAGACACGACTTCGCAACTAAACAACAACAACAACAGAATATATAAGAGCTTAAATGTGTGGAACAATAGAGATATCCATGTTATCTTTTGAATATATATAAAGTTGTGTTAATCCCTGCTAAAGTGAAACTAATTTAACTCCAACTGTTTTTGAAGCTAAAATGAAACTAACCTTTAGATGACCCTGACTGTTAACTCCAACTGTTTTGGAGGGAAACTTTGAACATTCATATTTGGGCAGGTTTTTCAAGTATTGTGATTGGTTAAGGCCCTGTGGGCTCAGAGTATAAATTACAGGCAATTGCCTGCAGTTCTCCAGTTCTAGTTTGAGTCAATAAATAATGTTGTAACTGTGCTGGTCTGCTCCTTTCCTATTGAAGCCCACTATTCAATAGTGGCAACCAAGGTGGGATGTTGCAGAGGAGAGAGCTGCTGCTAACCAAGAGACTGAAATCACTGTGTGATAGGCTGGGTAGAGAGTCCCAGCAGGCCTAGTTCTCACCACCCCCCCCCGCCTACCAGTAAGCCACACTGGAGGCACGCTGAAATCACTGGGTGTCAGACCAGGTAAAGAGCTCTGGTGGGACCATGTTCCCTGCCCTACCTGCCAATAAGACACACTGGAGGCACAGATATACCTGAGGGATCTGTCCCCAGGATCCCAAAGTGCAGCACAGCTCCAACCGCAGCAGTACAGGCATTAACCAGCACCATAGGGGCCTCCCCTAAATGGCTAAATTGGGAAGGCTCAATGAGTTTGATATTACTCATCTGGAACAGTGGAGCTCATACATCTCTGGAGTAGACAACTATCTCCAGGCTAACCAGATCACAGACAATGGCCTGAAGATCCATGTTATTCTTGACATCAGAGAAATGGTGATATTATATGGAGAATATCCTGTTTTCCAAGTGAGAGGGAAGGACCAAAATCAGTGTGGATTATTTAATAGTGGGCTTCAGTAGGCAAGGAGCAGACCAGAACAGTTACAACATTATTTACTCAAACTAGAACTGGAGAGCTGCAAGCAATTGCCTGTAATTTATACTCTGAGCCCACAGGGCCTTAACCATAACACCATAATACATAACATCCCTTTCCCCTAAGATAGTTATCATCTTCAGTCTGTTCAATATTCATACTCTTTGAGATAGGCTGGGGGCCCATGGATACTGGTGGACCACTGCAATGTTATTGGAGAGTCCTGTTCAAGTGTAGTATCATCCACCTCCAGTTGAACAGAGTCATGATGGCCATTTAGGCCACCCATGAGTGGTGGCAGCTCTATGGCCCTTCATACCTCTGTTTCCCAGAGGTGGCCATGGGTGATGTAGGCAAACTTGGAGGAAAACAGTTCTCTTGTGTGTCTGATAAAACCTCGGGATCCTCACCCGGGACTGGCCCAGCCTGCTGATGCCGTAACTGATCAATGTGGCATCTGACCATATGATCATTTTTCAGAATAGCCTCGTATGACAAAGGCCCCATTATCTTAGTTACCCTAGCTGCCACCCAAGGTGCCCAACTTCCATAGTTCCTGGCTCAGACCAATTCACCCAGATGTAAGTTCCTGTGGGGCTTTGGTTGAGCTGTCTCTGCCGCTACTCTGTCTGGGTGAAGTCTGTCGAGCTTCATGGTGAGCCAGTGGCCCCACCTCAGTTCCATTGGGCTGTGACCTGTTGCTCTACTGGGAGTTGTGTGTTTACACAGGACAAAGTTTTCCAGGTGGTGATTCCAGTCCCAAGTTGTCATCTGCTTGAGAGCCTCCTTTGTGGTCCTGACCATTTGTTTCACCTGACTGTTGGTCATGGGGTGAAATGGAGTGGATGTTACATGCCAAATCATGTTGGCGTCGAGGAAAGATTGAAACTCTCTTGCCATGAATTGTGCCCCATTGTCAGACACAATTACATCTGGCAGACCATGAGTGGCAAACAGCCGGCGCAACTCTTGGATGACCTTGGTTGTTGTCATCGATGAGACCAGTGCCACTTCCAACCACTTGGAATAACTGTCTACTACAATTACCAGTAGCTGCTGGTAAGCCTGGGTGAGGTCTAACTTAGTGAAGATTCGGCCTCCCTGGAGTGAAGCGAGGATTTGGCTCACTAGTGGTACAGGGTAAGCATGCTGCTGTAGTGCCTTGTTTATGGTGCACTTGTAGTCTGCACAGATGCAGACGTCCCCATTAGGCTTAACTGGGGTCATTATTGGAGTCTCCCACTGGCTACAGTCCACCGGTTGAGCACTCCCTGCTGTACCAGCTTGTCTAGTTCTGCATCAATTTTTGGCTTCAATGCAAAGGGAAACCTGCACAGTTTTAATTGGATTGGAGTTACTGCTGGATTGAGGTTGAGTGAAATGGTTGCCCCTTTGTATTGTCCCAACTTTGTGCTGAATATGTCAGCATATTGTTGGCATACTGCTACTAGATCAGGTATTTGTGTTCGATGGATGCCCGTCACCCTATTGCCCAGGACCTCGAACCAGTCCAGACCTATGATGCTGGTGATTGGTTCCTCTATGACCGCTATGCTGAGGGGACCTTCGAACTCTCTGAATTGTATTCTAATGGTAGCTTCCCCCCTTAAGAGAACATGGCAATTCTGGAAGTTCGTTAGCACTAAGCTCAATGATTTGAGCGGGACCCGCCATTGGCTACATTTGCAAATATGGTTGAAAGTCCTGGAGGAAATAACGGACAGGGCCAATCCAGTATCTAGCTCCATTAAGCATGGGACCCCTTGCAGTCTTAGTTGGAGTCTTATCTTTTCTTTGATGGAACGTTGGGCCTCTGTGCATTGGATGCTATGCCTTTCTGAGCAGTATTCAACTTTGTTCTGTCCTGGGGGCCATTTCCCCTTGTGATGCTGTGTTGCAGGTTTTGTTTCCTGCTGATGACTTCTGCAAACTCTGGCAAGGTGCTCTTGCTTTCCACAGGGATGGCATACTGCTGTGCGGAATTTGGACTCTGCTTTTTCATGCTTTCCTCCGCAGCTTGCCATAGTGCTTTAAAGCACTCTCTGAGCAGTTTACAGAGTCAGCATATTGCTCCTGACAAGCTGGGTCCTCATTTTACAGACTCTGAAGTGTGGAAGGCTGAATCAACCTTGAGCCAGTAAGGATCAAACTGATTATGGGCAGAGTTAGCCTGCAATACTGCATTCTAACCACTGTGCCTCCATGGCTCTTTATTTGTCTTAGTACCCTAAATCCTGCTACAAACCAGTGACAATGATTTATTTCTCAACATCTCTGCACTATATTTCCATCCTCTTTTCTTCTTTCTTTGTTTTAAGTGTTTGATAATCCTCCCCACAATTTTACAAGGCATTCTCATAAATCTTTCTAAGTTCCCTCTAGCATACTTCTGTCTGTAGATAAAGCATTTGAGCATATTCAAGGAAACTGAAATCAAGCATTAAAAAAAGCAAATATAGACATTCAAAACAAATGCAACAACACCAGGTGTTTTTTAAGAGGTGTTGTGATCATCACCATCTTTCAGCAGCAATTTAAAAAACAGAGGAGAAATCTGATGGACCTGTTGAAAGGTACATTTACCTAGCAGTAATCTGTTTTTAGTTTAGTGGGTTAACTATACATTGTGCAAAAAACAGTTTCATTCGTCTGAACCCCACATAATTCAGCATTACTGCATAATCCTGCGGGTTATTATCCTGAGTAAAGGAAGTTTCTCCCTAGCTATTTTCAACACACTCTGATTAATTACAGACACCTCTGTCCTGAATTTACTTATCAAAACAAGCAAATGGCAGAATTAGTGAACCTGTCCCCCCCACAGTAGCCTTTCTCCTCAAGTTGCATTTATTCCAAATGACACTTTTACTCTCAAAAACCTCAATCATTAGATTTATTTATCATCATATTATACCATCAGATCTTCCCGATGTAAATCAGGTTGGAATGTTGCCATTGCACAGCAGCACCAACCAGAGGCTTATTAGCCATTTAGACTGTTTGACTTGGAAGTCATTCTGCAAATACCTAGGAATCCATGTCAAGGACAAGAAATTAAGAGCTAGGATTGAGTTCAAAAGCACTACAGATTTATTTCATATTACCTCTACACAAGAATCTGATCTACTAATAGTCAAGGCAAATTAGTACCACATAATAGTCAACAGACTTTAAGGTGGTCTTTAGGTATCTTACATGGGCATAGTGATTCCAAACTGATGATACATTTGGTCCCGCCCCCAGGTTCAGCTGAGTCCTCTCCTACAGTCCTCATTCCAATGATGACTTAGTTACAACAATGGTTGTTTTTCATCAAACATATATTTTTCAATACTTCCTTTTTAAACCTTAGAAAAGAGCCTCTCAAGTCAGTTAACACAATTATACAATTTAGACAGACAGGATCTTTAGAAAAAGAATTGGTGAAAAATAAATCTTAGCTTCTTTTAAAAATCCTATCTAATGGAATTCTTCATTGTGACAATCTTAGATTACTTTTAAAATTTTAAAACCCTTTTCATTTTTTTAATATATATCATATTGTACTCACAGGAAACTAGTAAGCTAGAAACAGAAGTCTGCAACAATTGCACACTTTGTTCTGAGATGTGATTCAGCAATTTGGAAAATACATGAATTTGACTTTGGATGATTTGGAGATTGTCCAATATCATGGTGTACATAAATTGCAAGTGAAGGTCTGGTCTACTGGCCTGCTAAATATTTGGCTTCTTGGCCTATGAACAAATCAATAGAATAGAATAGAATAGAATAGAATAGAATAGAATAGAATAGAATAGAATAGAATAGAATAGAATAGAATAGAATAGAATAGAATAGAATAGAATAGAATAGAATAGAATAGAATAGAATAGAATAGAATAGAATAGAATAGGAGTTGGAAGGGACCTTGGAGGTCTTCTAGTCCAGCCCCCCACTCAAGCAGAAAAACCTATACCATTTCAGACTGTTCTTAAAAATTTCCAGTGATGGAGCACTCATGATTTCTGAAGGCAAGCTGTTCCACTGGTTAATTGTCCTCATTAATTGTCCTCACTCCTCATTAGGAGCAAAAGAAATTATTTATTGTCATTTCCACTGAGTTAGTTAAAAAGAAAATCTTTGAATTAATTGAAAGGCTCTTCCCAGATATCTTGCCATCAGTGCTAACTTGACATTTTCCAGATAAACTGTCAATTGACCTGCCTCTTATTTCTTATATCAGTGTTTTTCAAATTTGCTAATTTTAAGATGTGTCTACTTCAATGCCCAGATTTCCTCAGGCAGCACTGGTTTTGTGTATTCTCCTGTATTTGCAAACAGGCACACAAAACCAATAATGACCACCAAGAGTATCATGACAAAGTATCCACAATGGTGTGTTGGAATATCTGCAGGCAATACCATTTTCCTGCAAGCAAGAATGGATGGGATCACAAATAAACAAATAATAGAAAATGAAGAAGCTAAAGTGCTCTGGGACTTTAGAATACAAACAGAACCTGCCACATAACACCCCAGACTTACCAATTGTTGATGAGAAAGACAAAAAAGTCTGGCTAGTAGACGAGACAGTACCTAGAAACAGTAGAATAGGAGAGGGAACTGGAGAAAAATTACAAAATATAAAGATCTGCAAATAGAAACAGAATGTGTGTGAGAAAAGAAAGCAAAGATAGTATCAATAGGTGCCTGGGGCACAACACCAAAACATCTGGAGCACCATTTGAACACCATTGACATTGACAAAATCACCATCAGTCACTTGCAAAAAGGACATTTACTTGGAACAGCTTACAATCTATGATGATACTTCTAACACCATCAAACAACAACATCTCAGATGTTTTGGGAAAACTTTAGTAGGTAGATAAAAATGCCAAATTCAGTCTAAACATCTAGTTGACTGTGGCCAACCGAAATAATAATTAAACAGAATGAGATGGTGTTCCATTTGTAAATTTCTTCTGTTTTAACAGCTTTCTGAAGTTACATAGCTAATGACATAAACTTGTGCCCATAAACATTTATGCTATGCTATATTATATATAGGGATGATCTGACTAATCTTACACACATTTAGGTTTCATCAATTTCTTTTGATGGAAATATCTATTTCTTTGAAGCCAAGAAAACCTATGTTATATTTCACTTGGATCATTTTATATTCTTGTTCCATGGGCTGTGAAGACAAATCTCATCTCTGTTTATCTGCAAGTAAATCCATGGAGGTTATTTACAAAAATATTTGCAAAACAATGTTTTTTTAAGAAGAATTTTCTTGGTTTCTTATACAGCAACTATCTGTGTTTGGCCTTCTTTAGAGAGCACAATTTTCATTCCGCAGTAGTCATGGCTATTTTCTGTCAAGTCTATTTGTTAGTTAACCATATATTATTGTTTATTTATAATCATTACTTATACTGTCATAATCATGTATCTTAGCCACTAGATATATTTTTGATAATATATTCTATATCAGAAGCCTCTTGCCTTAATATTTATTAAGATCTTATATTTTTTTAGTTCCACTGAATAAATAGTAAATAAAACATAATTAAAACACATTTTACTGTACTTATTTCTCAAAAATATATAGTTACTTGATGGGCATACAATTTACTTATTGTTTAAAATATCAAAAACCTGAGCTGGAGACCCCACTCCATCTTCATTGCACTTTGATTTTATATAATAGATAAATAATTATCTGCATAATCATGAACGTTCCATATCAATCTTCTTAATGAAATTCCATTGGGAATACTGCAGGTCAGAATTACTTTATTCATATTCAGTGTGGATACATTTGGAAATACATATCATTAAAGACAAGAACTAATTAAAATTAATTTTTAAATTTTAAATTAAAATTAAATTAAAGACAAGAACCAATGGATGGCAACTAGTCAAGGAGAGAAGCAACCTAGATCTAAGGAGAAATTTCCTAATGGTAAGAACAATCAACCGGTGGAATAGCTTGCCTTCAGAAGTTGTGGGTGCTTCATCACTGGAGGCTTTTAAGAAGAGACTGGACAGCCACTTGTCTGAAATGTGAGCAGGGAGTTTGACTAGATCAGAGGTCTCCAACCTTTTGGGCACCAGGGACTGGTTCCTTGGAGACAGGTTTTTCTGAGGACCAGAGGGAGCATGGTTTTGTGTGCTGCCTGCATCCCACGGATGGGGCTTTGCTTGTTTGTGTGGACCAGCTGCTGGCATGCTGCAGCCTGGTACTGGTCCACAGACCAGGGGTTGGGGAGCCCTGAACTAGATGACCTCCAAGGTCCCTTCCAACTCTTTTATTCTATGTTCTAAGCCAGGAGACCAAGATCAAGTCCATCTTTATGTATGGAAATCAGTGGAGTAATTTTGGGACAACATATAAATGTAATGGAATGAATGAATGAATGAATGAATGAATGAATGAATGAATGAATGAATGAATAGATTGATGGGTGTTCTATCAGGTAGCCTGAAACTTTTTCTTCAAATTGCATTTTGCATATATGGACATATTGTGCTTATTTTCCTCCCAACATCATTTTGTCATACAAGATCAGGGAAGAGAATTTATTTTTTCCCAAGTAAAGCTAAATTTATCTCTGCCGTAGGCAATTTCTAAGCTCTTTATTTCTCTTTATTTCTACTCCTTAACATTTGAAATGAATCAGTTTTCCTCTTTCTGAAGATCAGATAATTATTATTCTTAGGCTCATATATTGGAAGGCATCAGGTTTGCAAATTATGCCTTGAAACCATCCTAATGAGCTTACCTTTGGCCATCAGGGATATTTTTTTCCTTCCTTCCCTTCCCATCTTCATGAAAGTAGCACAATATTCAGCAGCTTTGTCAGCAGATCTATAACCTTCCCCCACAAATGAGATTTGTAATTGAAAACTATTTGCTATGTAACTTAGTGATGAGAATTGCCTTTAACTGGATAGTAATAGCAGAATCACTTAAAATAACCTCTGCCTTTTACTGATCTCCAGGTTAGCCAGGAATGAAAAACAGCATATTTTATTGGGAGACCTTGAATCTGCAATTCTTCCTTCAAATATGTATTGTATTAAGCTTCACTCCTGTCAGATATTTCAAAGAAGAAAATAATAGAAGCTCTTTGGTTGAAAAGACATAGAAAAGACTTGTGGTTCATGAAACTAAAAACAGACCACTAGCTTGACTGACCTAGGGCCACCAGCTGACAAGTCTAGAAACTATAGTCTCTCAGTTTCTCGACTGGTATCTTAACCACTACACCAAACTTGCTCTCATAATAGATATAAACAGTGGTGGGATTCAAATATGTGAACAACCAGTTATCTGTGTGGATGCCACTTCCGGAAGTCCACTGTGGGCTTGGGCAACAAAAAATTAGCTCCCGGTTCTGCCGAAGTGGTGCAAACTGGCTGAATATAAAGCACTATAACAATTTTCAGATGGATTTACATTTTATTCCATTGATTTTAGAGGTTTAGATTTGAAGTCAGCAGGTGCTGGTTGAATCAAGTGGTAACAGTTCAGCCATCTACCTTCTGAAGGTCTCAGAACAACTAATTTGTTTTTTTAAAAAAAGAAAGAAATAGTGACTATCCTTCAAAAAAGTTACTAGGCCAGAAAATATGAGCATAACAATCCTTTATTTTTTCATAAAACTTTTAATTTAATTTAGTTTTTATTTATTGTCTAATGCTTGACAGAAATATTTTTATAGGAAAAAAAATATCCAGACCTTTGTTTTAAAAGTGACTTGTAAAAGAATGCTGTGAGGACATCTGATGTCAGAGTAAAACAAAAAGAGGAATGATTTGAATCAGATTTCTGTTTCTGACTATCTGATAATTAAAATTATTAGGCTATATATAGGAGGGAAAAAGACATGTTTTCATATTTTTTGAGCCATACAAACATACAAGAATGGTAGTAGTAATAAACAAACATAGAAAACTAAACAGTCTATAAGATAATCCTATTATTATCTGTTCAACATCTGCCCCCCCTCATAATGACTTGTCTTTAGTTCAAGATGATTCGGCATATATTGAGATCAACCAACTATTATCAGGGGTGTCAAACTGCCAGCCCACAGGCTGAATGCGTCATGAAGAAACCGTGCCCATCCCATTGCCGGCAATGGCGAAAAAGCTCTGATACATTGTGCGATGTCACGTGACATCATGAGTTTGACATGTCTTAACTATATGATGTTTTTCATTTTCATTCAAAAAAGGGAAAAAAATAGATCCAGGAAACTACAGACCTATCAGCCTGACCTCAATACCTGGGAAGATTCTGGAAAAGATAATCAAACAACAAATCAGCGAACACCTTGATGCAAACAAAGTCATCACTAAAAGTCAACATGGGTTTGTCAAAAACAGATCATGCCAGACAAATCTTATTACATTCTTTGACCAAGTGACAAAATTAGTAGACCAGAGGAATGCTGTAGATATAATTTACTTGGACTTCAGTAAGGCATTTGATAAAGTAGATCACAACCTACTACTTGATAAGATAGAAAAATGTGGGTTAGATAGAATTACCACCAGATGGATTTGTAGCTGGCTGACCGGCCGTACTCAGCGTGTGGTCCTCAATGGAACCGCATCTACATGGAAGGAAGTGTGTAGTGGGGTGCCCCAGGGCTCTGTTCTGGGCCCAGTGCTCTTCAATATCTTCATTAATGATTTGGATGAGGGGATAGATGGGGAACTCATCAAATTTGCAGACGACACCAAGCTGGCAGGAATAGCCAATACTCCAGAAGATAGGCTTAACATACAGAAGGATCTGGACAGACTCGAACACTGGGCACTATCTAACAAAATGAAATTCAATGGTGAAAAAAGTAAGGTTCTACATTTAGGCAGGAAAAATCAAATGCATAGGTATAGTATAGGTGGTACCTTGCTCAATAGTAGTAACTGTGAGAGGGATCTCGGAGTCTTAGTAGACAATCACTTCAATATGAGCCAGCAGTGTGCTGCAGCTGCCAAAAAAGCCAACACAGTGCTAGGCTGCATTAACAGAGGGATACAATCAAGATCAAGTGAAGTACTAATACCACTTTACAATGCTTTGGTAAGGCCACACCTGGAATACTGCATCCAGTTTTGGTCACCACGATGTAAAAAAGATGTCGAGACTCTGGAAAGGGTACAGAGAAGAGCAACCAAGATGATTAGGGGGCTGGAGGCTAAAACATATAGGGAACGGTTGCTGGAATTGGGTATGTGTAGTTTAATGAAGATAAGGGTGAGGGGTGACATGATAGCAGTGTTCCAATATCTCGGGGGCTGCCACAAAGAAGAGGGAGTCAAGCTATTCTCCAAAGCACCTGAAAGCAGGACAAGAAGCAACGGATGGAAGCTAGTCAAGGAGAGAAGCAACCTAGAACTAAGGAGAAACTTCCTGACAGTTAGAACAATTAACCAGTGGGACAACCTGCCTCCAGAGGTGGTGAATGCTCCAACACTGGAGGTTTTTAAGAAGAGACTGGACAGCCATTTGCCTGAAATGGTATAGGGTTTCCTGCCTGAGCAGGGGGTTGGACTAGATGACCTCCAAGGTCCCTTCCAACTTTATATTATTATTATTATTATTATTATTATTATTATTATTATTATTATTATTATTATTATTATTATTATTATTATTGCTTTATTGATGCCATTTTAATTTTGTCTTTTTACATTTGTAAATCACCTGGGCAATGATTACCAAATGTGAGCTATAAATATTTAATTATGATATCAGTATGGATTAGAATTAAGTTATACAACAGAAATGTCTTCATAAAAGCTAGGATATATACATTCTGGGATGAAAATATCCCTCCCCCCAAGAATATTTTGTAATTGTACAACAGGTTTTAAATTGTTGGTTTTTATGGTGTGCTTTCCCCCCCAGAAAATTGCAGTAACAGCCAAGATTTTTCATTACATTTCTGGGGTGATGTTATGACTAATCCTTGCAACTTCCCTCCTGGGAAAGGAAAGAGAAAGGCACACCCAGAAATTGAAACCTGGATCCCCCCAAAATTTATTGGAGGGTCGATGTGGAGACTTTCCCCATTCTAAATCCCTCTATTTGGAAGCAATCAAGCTTCTTCTGTGCTGGATCCATTTCTATATACTCCCAATTTTCTAAATTCCAATTCAGAGACCAAAGAAATCCATGATAATGTCTTTCTTGGGGAGAAATTTTAATAGCAGTCTTCCAGTTGCAACTGGAGCTCAAACAAAATACTGTTCCTGCTTTTATCCATCCAATAATCTGTAGGATTCCCTTTTTTTTGAAGTTGAGAGCTGTAGCTGAACTGACAGACACTAATGCCACTGGTGGGAATATATTGGACTTATTTTATTTTTTTCAAAGTAACTACTAATGATAATGATTATGCTAATAGTCACTTTGCTGATGATTATTGATAGTCAAAGAGGACTATTCCATTGGGATTTATTATAGATTTTATTTTGTAATGTTTATTTTAATAATTCAGTAATGAGTAGTGGAATGCATGTTAATGTTGCAATAATCACTATACTTCAGTCATAATAGTGGAGGGTGGATACTGCCCAATCCCTGCCTACTTTATTCCCAAATGCTACCTACTTTTCAGACATAAGATTGAATATCATTCTCAGCCTTAAAAAAAGCGAGTTCTTCAGAAGAGGCAAATTTGGTACTTTTAAAGATTTGTATAGTATACCATATTTACTTGATTAAAGTCATTTAGGATTTATTCTTAATTGATGTTTCCACATAGATATTGAAAATATTGACAGCACAAAACTGTTAAAAGTAAAAAAGAAGGTTGTGTATATTATGGGCATACCTTGCTCCTAATAACAACTGAAGAACTGGACAGGATTTTGCTACCAACTCTAATACTTGCCAGTGGTTCAAAATAATAAATATAATATAATAAAAAAATATGTAAAGTCTTCAAAGTACTGCACACAAACTTTTTCCAAGCTTATCCAGTTTCTGAAGTTAGTATGCCCCCATGACTTATTAAAGGTTAAAGCACAGGCCAGCTGCAGAGGAAATTACAGCCTTGGTATAAACTCTGTTCAAACAGCTTGAAATCTGAATGAAATCCTTGGATTTTCCCCTTTATTACATGTAGGTGTCAGTTATTCTGAGAACTAGGTAAGATTTTCTGAATAATAGGCTAAGGTATGGGCAGAGAGAATGTGACCCTAGGTGCATTTAAAACTAAGTAAGTTTTAGCCCAGAAGGGTAAGGAATGAAAGGTATTTTGCACAGCTGAAAGACAAATAGGTCATAAGTAGGACTCCTTTCTAAAAGCCCTGTGCTCAGGGTAGCCAAATTATTAATTCAGTAATCCTAAAAAGGGACGCGGTGGCTCAGTGGGTTAGGACGCTGAGCTTGTCGATCAGAAGGTCGGCAGTTTGGCGGGTCGAATCCCAAGTGCCGCGTAACAGAGTGAGCGCCTGTTACTCGTCCCAGCTTCTGCCCACCTAGCAGTTCGAAAGCACGTAAAAATGCAAGTAGAAAAATAGGGACCACTACGGTGGGAAGGTAACAGCGTTCCGTGCGCCTTTGGCGTCTAGTCATGCCGGCCACATGACCACGGAGATGTCCTCGGACAAGCGCTGGCTCTTCGGCTATGAAACGGAGATGAGCACCGGCCCCTAGAGTCGGAAACGACTAGCACGCATGTGCGGGGGAACCTTTACCTTTTTAAAAAGTTTTGCTGGGAAAAAAGACAATTACCAATACAGCAGGTTTTTCATAATGCATAATCACTTCTGGTTTTACTAATCCTGAATGATACTAAACACTTATCTCTAGCAAATCTGTCATTCTGGTTTATGAGATAGTTTCAGGAATTACCCAGTCATCAACTCTAAAGCCTGCAGCAACTTTCATGCAGAAAAATTCTGCACCACTGCCATACACTGTACTTTTGCTCATTCCTATGGGGTGGCTATACAATGCCACATGTCTATAATCAGTCATTTAAGAATAATCATCTATGTTGCTGGAGTGGTGGTGTAGTCCCTTAGGTTGACAATGCTAGTCAGCCTTCTCTTGGTGATGGGTCTAGAGCACCTGAGGAATTTGGGGCTTATGATGGCAAACAGATTTGACTCAGTTCATTGGAAGCCCAATGAACATGAACAGTTTACATTAGATCTGTTTTTATCTCAGGAATATGCAACATGTGGAGGGCTCTTAGCCTCACTCATTGACAAGAACATTTTCTGATGTCTGTGAAATTTTGTGACACAATTCTCCTCTGCACTATTAGATTGGTCTCTCCTAGATGCCTAGTGGATTCCTTAGGTTTTCATAAGATGCACAATACTTTTTCTTGAGGATCTGGTGAGCATTTCACTCAAGATCCTGCTCACCCATTGGAATATTTTTTTTGGATTTTTGGCTAACTGCACCAAACTCTTAGTAGTTACATTCTATGGAGCAGCATGTGAACTACATTGGTTTTGTTTGCACTTTACCTATTGAGAGAGTGGGATCATGGGAGTTCAACCATCCAGGTTCTCTTCTACCTGTCAGTAGATTTTAATATCATTAACTATGGTATTCTTCTGGACCATCTTTAAGGTCTAGAGTAAAGACAGTCCTGAAAGGGCAGTTGGTGGGTAGGAGAGAAAGTTATACCTGAAATGCTTTGTGGCTCTCTCCTTTCTCCACTTCTTTTTAACATTTACATGAAAACCCTGGGCAGCTCAGGTAACCAGTGCATGAGGTTTGGTGTCACCAAGATATTGGGTGTCAACTATATATTTTGAATCATAACAAACTGTGGCAAGTTCTTAAAGAGATGGGCGTACCAGACCATCTTATTTGTCTCTTGAGAAACCTATATGTGGGCCAAGAAGCAACAGTGAGAACTGGACACGGAACCACTGATTGGTTCAAAATTGGGAAAGAAGTCCAGCAAGGCTGTATACTGTCGCCCTGCCTCTTTAACTTATATGCAGAGCACATCATGAGAAAGGCAGGGCTAGCTGGAATTTAGATTGCCGGAAGAAATATCAACAACCTAAGATATGCAGATGATACCACTCTAATGGCAGAAAGTGAAGAAGAACTAAAGAGCCTCTTGTTGCGAGTGAAGAAGGAGAGTGCAAAATTTGGGTTGAAACTTAACATTAAGAAAACCAAGATCATGGCATTCGGCCCTCTCAATTCCTGGCAAATAGATGGGGAAGAAATGGAGGTAGTGACAGATTTTATTTTCCTGGGCTCCAAGATCACTGCAGATGGGAACTGCAGCCAAGAAATTAAAAGATGCTTGCTCCTCAGGAGGAAAGCTATGACAAATCTAGACAGCACACTAAAAAGCAGAGACATCACCCTGTCAACTAAAGTGCATATAGTCAAGGCTATGGTCTTCCCAGTTGCAATATATCACAGTGAAAGTTGGACCATAAAAAAGGCTGAGCACCAAAGAATTGAGGCCTTTGAACTATGGTGCTGGAGAAGACTCCTGCGAGTCCCTTGGACTGCAAGGCGATCAAACTAGTCAGTCCTAGAGGAGATCAACTCTGACTGCTCTTTAGAAGGCCAGATCCTGAAGCTAAAACTCAAATACTTTGGCCACCTAATGAGAAGGAAGGACTCACTGGAGAAGAGCCTAGTGCTGGGAAAGATTGAGGGCAAGAGAAGAAGGGGACGACAGACGTGGCTGGATGGAGTCACTGAAGCAGTAGGCGTGAGCTTAAATGGACTCCAGAAGATTGTAGAGGACAGGAAGGCCTGGAGTAACGTTGTCCATAAGGTCACGATGGGTCGGACATGACTTCGCAGCTAACAACAACAAATATATTTTGACCTTGGGCCAAACAAATGAAGCAGTGATTGACTTTGACATTGGAAGCTGTCATGGTCTGGATGGGGAGAAAGGGACTCAGAATAAATCACTCTAGCTTGTCAGGCTTAACAATCCAAAAGAAATGTCACCTTTACATACTTCCACTTAGAGATAATTTATTATTGAGGGCTTTTCTTAGACTCCTGCTTATCAGCAAGTGGGAACTGTGGATAAGAGAACTTTCACAGTTACATCTTATTTACCAATTGCAGTCATTTTAAGATTGGGAGGCCCTACTCAGTTACTAATGCCCTAGTCATCATCTCTTTGGATTATTGCAATGCACTCTGTGGAGGACTGTCCTTGAAGAACATTCAGATGAATCAGCTGATACAGAAGGCAGCTATCTGGGCAGTATGTATAGTCCAGTATTCCTGGCTGACCAATCTGCATAGGAAGCTGTATTGCTTCTGTATGGTTTCTGGTTGCAATCAAGTTGTTTTATGTTACTTTTAAAGTAAAGCTCTAATCTGGGTTATCTGTGGGACCATTTTTTCAATAGTTGTCTTCCCTTATCAAGCAAGATCAGCTCCTTTCAAGTTCCCTCCCTATGTGATTGCCATTTAATGGGGCTTGGAAGTGGGTTTTTCAATAGCTACTCCAAGATTTTGGAGCAATTTTCCCATGAAAATTTGATCAACTCCAGCTCTTCTGGATTTAAAGAAAGATGCTAATAGCATCTGTTGTATCTATCACAGAAAGAGGAAATGATTAGAAACCAGATATGTAAGCAAGAACTTCCATCTTTTCTAGGTTTTTTTTTAAAAAAATGAATTTGATTGTCTTTTTATATAGTAAAGGTAAAGGTTCCCCCGCACATGCGTGCTAGTCGTTTCTGACTCTAGGGGCCGGTGCTCATCTCCGTTTCAAAGCCGAAGAGCCAGCGCTTGTCCGAGGACGTCTCCGTGGTCACGTGGCTGGCATGACTAGACGCCAAAGGCACACGGAAGTCTTTTTACATATTTGGGTTTTATTTTCCATATTTTCCTATGCATACTTTTAATCTTAAATTGAAATTGGTAGTCTCCTAGAGCCTTTGGGATTATACAAAGGAAATAAATTACAAAATAAAAAAAATCATGACACTCTTTTACTGTATGTCTAACTCAAAATATATTGGATCTTTTAGATACTTACACTTTAAATAATTATATTTTTAAAACATGTATAATTATATGACATGATGTACAGTAACATATTCATAAACTGAGTAAGCTATACTAGTCAAAATGCATGAGACAACAGTATCTGGGTTTATGAAATATATATTCTAACCACAATAAAAATTGGTAATAGGCACTTTATATCTATAGTGAAGGCCAGCTTACAGTTTTATTAACAGAACTGTCTTACATGTTTTATGTTATTATTCTCCTAGGGACATTTCAGACATCACTGTTCAATGATTTTCCCCAATCGTCTGAGTAATTAAAAAACAATTTTGAAGACTATATCTCATAATGGACCTGAAAAATTGATTCCAGTTAAATATCACTTCTTTCAAAATGAAAAACTAGACAATTGATTACTTTACATCAATTTAACAAAAGCTAAGATGTAGGCAAAATCCATGTATACCCTCTCATTGTAAGATCTATCTGCAAACTGATGTTAAAAACTAATTCAACTTATACTTAAACTAAAACCAAATTTTACTGACTGCTACGGTAGGAGAGGGATGAAGAAAAATAATCTTTTGGAAACTGAAAATGGTAAAAAAATTGCCATTGGAATTATTGAATTGTGCTGTTTGTGATATCATAGACCCTGAGGATAAAATGGATTAGGAATCTCTAACCTCTACCTTGTTTCCATTGAAGATTGGCTTGGGCAAAAATATTTCACATAAATCTCTAGTTCTAACCATTCCATCAGATGCTAGGACAAGACAAATAAAACAGAACCGATGGTGGTACTACATAAGTAAGAAAAATTCTGTACTACTGGAACGGGTCATCGAGCATCAGCTAATGATTCCTGCAGAATTGATATTGCTTCCTGTGAATAATTGTCTAGGCTCATATATTGATTAAAATTATAAAGCATTACAGTTTAAAAAAATAAATTATACATTTATTAATAAGTTTGTTTACAACACGTAAATGCTAAATTCATGTATCATGCTGAGAACCATTTTGGGTTTATGCTTCATGAAAAAAGGCTAAAAACCCATCACATCAAATCAAACTTTATTTTGCTCAGTGGCAAGATAATGCACATACATATGCAAGGTGGTATAAATTAGCATAAAATAACCTCAAAGGTAAAATCATGAAGACATTTATCTCACATACACAGTTAAAAAGAATTATGGAAACTGCCTGGGCCCAATCAAAAGAGAGCAATACATTTTTCTTCCCTAATCCTCCACTACATTTAACCACCTTTTGATATCTTCCTGTGTCTGAGTTGGCAATGCCAAAAAAGTAAATTGTGACACATTAAGATAACAGTGTAAGAGACATAAATCAGAGTAATTACACAACGGAAGCTTAGAACTACATGATCTTTTAACTTTATCTCACTAAAAGCACAAGGGGAAATTCTGTTACAGTATGAATGTTTCCCATATTTACCAAATAGACTTCCCATAGATAACTAGAAGATTCTTATATGTTTGGGAATTCAATGAATGTATTAGCTGTTGACATTGATTGATCAATGTTAACATTGATGTTAACATTCAAGTAAGTTTTAGCCAGTGAAACATCCAACTGGCATGATCCATATTCTTTATTTTTTTTCTTAATATTGATAATGATTACTGAACCATAATGCTAAAATACCCCAGAAAATAAAAGATATCACTGCACCCATAAGGCATACCAAAAAAGATATCTTATATCAACAAAAGGAAAGTCAAACCCAAGGTGATTAAGTTCAATTTTAGTCAATAGTTAATGACTGCAATTGAGATTTGTTCTTAAAAGCCCAACCTATGATCACAAAACAATGTTGAGAGCTTCAATGTTTTTGATTAGTTGAGTGTAACTCTAAATGGTGAATACTGGGAAGTGATCAAAGCTGAGTTCTACATAAGATTTTGCTATGGATTTTGCTTAAGAAAACTTTAAAGCCACTGGGATGAAATAAAGTTTAGAATTACAGCAATTCTTGACATGTTCTTTTGCAACAGTATAGATAATAACTACGTATATACGCTAAAGAAACCCCTTCAAACTACATTATTTTATTGCTATACTTTATAAACCTAATTTCTGAGTGCAGCATTAAAGCACCTTTGCTTTATAAAAAAATTATTCTTATTATTCCTGCGGCAGATTTCACACAAGCAGGATTGGCTCTTTTTTTAGGACTGAAAATTCTGCAAGGTGTGTACGACAGATGGACAATCAGAATTAAATAAGAATTCTCAATCAGAAATTCTCAGTCACGGGTGTCATATTCGCCATGTCACGTGGCGTGTCATGATGTATCGTGACGTTTTTTGTATTACTGGAGCTGGGGTGGGCATGGCTGCCACATGATGCAAGTGGCCCAAGGACCACCAGATTGACACCCTGGTTACATCAAAACATTTATGTTACTTTTCTACCCTGTCATTTTTATGTCCTTTGTTTATAATTTAAAATGACAGGGATATATGTTTTCTTTCATTATTATTTACTTTAAAGCCTTTTGAAACAACTGTCAGCTGAACTGTCACAAGCTAGATGTCAACGCTACTAACATCAGATGTTCTTGCTTTGACAACAGATGGAAATGCAGCCATTTTCTCTATTGTTTTTAGAATTAGTTGCTGCTGGGAGGGGGAATAGGGATGAGAGTCCAGCTAGTCATAACAATAATAACTTAATCGTGGGAACGCAAGGACATTGGGCCCAGAGCTGATAGTGTTTTGGTGGGCTGGAGAGCTGGGGAGAAAATCCGTGCTTCAACCTAATTGGGGAATGTGATTTGTGACTGTTTATTGGAGGAGGGAATTGCACTTTGTTACTTTGTATCCAGGGGAGGGGAATTTAGTTTCAGCTATGTGGTGCCGATACTTGGTTTCTCAAATAAAAGATTCTTTAAGGTAAACAATGCCTCAAAGTTCTTTTGAAGAGTTTCATCTGTCGGAACCATGACACTAAACTTAGAGGGAAAGCAACATACCAGGGTGCCATTTTTGAATTTTTCAGCAGTTATATAGAGCCATCTCATATGGATAGAGACAGCTTATAATTCAAATGAGACACCCTGCTCAGAATGGCAGTAGAGATATTGGAAATCTTTTGTCTTTTAGACGTGACCCTCTTTCACAGGGGAAGGGGAGAGGAAGTGACATAGTATGTATCATGGCATCATCACACAAAGAATGATGTATGTAATAGTTATGTTGTCATGCATGTGATGACATTTGAATATCATATTGGATTCTATCAAAACTTTATGTTTATGGTCCAAAGCATTAGGCTTCTGGAGTTTATTTGCACTTTCCATTTTCTTTGTTACTTTTAGGTCTAAAAAGTTGTTCCAGCGGATGGGAGCCACCACAAAGAAGTCCCTAATGATGACATTTTCTATGCAGAAAATCTCCCCTTCTACATCTTCCAGATGGGCTGATTCCAAGGAAATCTTGAAGATATTCAGATTCTGAGTCACATAGGGCTTTAAAAATAATGAATAATATCAAGACATCCACAGCCAAATGTGGAATTTCTATAGAAAGAACATAACACATGCAGACTGAACCAAGCCCATTGCTATTCAGGCCAGTGTGTTCTAAACAGTTGGTCTTCAAAGCCAACATCATATAAGTTGAGTTGCAATAATCCTAGTGTTTAATTCATACATTTATTTTTAAAAACAAACAGTGTCATATTTAGCTAAAGCTTATAAATATGGATATCCCACGTCAACCTCAAAGCAGATTTTGGAGGAAAGGAATAGGAAATTCCACTACACCAACCAGATGCTGTTCCTGCACCACAACTGTAACACACTAGGGGAAAAAAAGCCTCAATATAAGAGTTAAACTGGGTTGATCAGTAGTATTTGGCTTAATACATCAACTAGCCTTTACCTCATCACTGTACTAATAATTCCAGTTGAAGCTTGAAGCCTATATTAACATATAAAGGTCTTTATCAGCTCCAGAACAGATCTTCAATAGAATTCAGTGGTTTTGTTTATTAATGATGCAGAATGTATTCTTTCTTTCCCTGAGAACAATATCTTCTGTGGATGGGGAACGGAAATTAAAAATCACATTGCATTTTCAGAAGTGCATTTTCACAATATTGCTTTATCCTTGTGATTAATGATAATGATATAAATAAGAAACATCTCTGGTAAGAAGGGCTAGTCAATTTTGTTGCAAGCATATGGTCACCCACTAGATGGAAGCAAGAAGAATTTTATGAATTTCTTTTATCCAACTAAAAGTCATTCCGATTTTTCAAGCTCTGATATGGTAACTCTATTTTCACAATATTTTCTTTTAACCTCCCTTCTGAAATGTATGTATTTTGCCAAAATAATAAGTAAGCTTTTATCAGTTGTAACTACTAAATTAATGCCATAGCTGTTTTGGAAAGTTCAGAGTCAATATAACTATTTCCTTGCTTTACATTTTCAGGGGAAATACCAGGCGCAGAAATGCTTTCACAACAAAAGCAAGGCATGCTCTTGATCTCTGAATAGACTCTATTCCCTCCCTACTTCTCCACTTAATGTCTATTCATGGCCTTTTATATGAAAATATTTCAGGTACATTTAAATCTTGTTATATTTCAAATTGAAGCTTGAAATGCGACTGTGCAAAGTAGATGAAATATCCAGAGTTAAGTAGAGCAAGGCTTTCTAAATTTTCAACATGCTCCATTTAAGCGTAGGATTGGCAAGCAATTTAAAGAACTGTCTAAAATTCCCCCCCCCCTTAACTAATTTGCTATAAATCCAGTACGGTAACTATTGAGAGTCACCTTAGAACGAAGTGAATGAAACTCAAAATATGAATCACGTGATACCAAATTTAACCATTGTGGTGCATGCAGACACATCACCTAAAAAGGATTAGAGAAAAGGAGAACTGACAGTGCAACCAACTCAGCAAATTCATAACATGAATGCAGATCAGGAGCTAAGGTGGTCTTTGTGGCCCAAAATGGATGGAGTTTTCTTTCCCTTATTAATAGTTTATTCCTTTACTTATTGGGGCACCTGAAAGCACATTGAAGTTCGCACAGCTTACAAGATGGCAAATGATTGTAGTTGCCATCACAATCATCAAAAGCATTCACAGATAGAAAAGTGATTTTTTTTTAAGTTTAGGGCAGAAAACAACTGATTGCTATCAAGGAGATTTTTTTTTAAAAAAATATCATATGAATACAAGTGTGGTATACAATCCTGTATGAACCTATTTTAAACCTAAAAAAAGGAAGGAAGAGGGTCCAAAGAATTCTTATGAAAAATATATATGCAAATCCCATCATCAGGCCTTGAACAATTATTATTAGAATAAGAGATGACAATTTGGATAATGAAATAGCTTTCAGTCACAGCAAACTATTTACCAGTCACAAATCAATCCTGATTAGATAACATGTTAAACAAGAAAAGCTTCTGCAGACATAATACTAGGTGGCAGAGTCAGGCACACTCTTATTACTGCTTGCTTAAAATGCAGAGGAAGCATGTTTAATCAAGATGAGTTTAAATGATGTGCTTGTTTATATTCCAAATGCATATGAGATGGTAATTTTATTGGTACTTATGATATTGTTTTTACTCCCCTTTGGAGCTTTTCAAATCCCTGTTAAAAGATTAGAGTTTTAGAAAACAAATTTATTTGCATATGGTAATTTGAAACACAGCAGCTTTTTGGGAACAGATCATATTTTGGAGCAGTGAGAGTGCAGTTTCTTAAAAGAAATGCCCTGCTGGATCACAGGAATAGTCTATTCTATCCCATATCCCATTGCCATAGCCGGCTAGCCAAATGCTTTCAGGCTGTCAAAGAGAACTGGTCCTCATTGTCAATCAACCTACAACTGATATTCAGAACTGATTCTTCATCCATTGATTCTATTACTGCTCTAGCCTTTGGCTGATTTGTACACTTTACGGATTTTTTTAATCTTAAAAACTGTATACGTGTTTATATGAAGTCTGGAATTGAAAACAGAGAATTGTGTTCTAAAAATGTAATACTACAGAAGTATTACATTTGGAAGCAGGCACAACTGAAGTATTGTACCCTATTTCCTTGCCTTTTTATTGGCCTCTAAGCCAATCTGCTCAAACCTCCTTTTTCTTGATAATGCACAATTCTGAAATGGGTAGTTCTCGACTTAAAACTATTCATTTATTGATCTTTCAAAGTTACAACAACAACACTGAAAAAAGTGACTTATGACTGTTTTTCACATTTACAACCATTGTGGCATCCCCAGAGTCATGTGATCGAAATTTGAACACTTGGCAACTGGCATGTATTTATGACGGTTGCAGTGACCTGGGGCCATAACACCTTCTGACAAGCAAAGTCAATGGGGAAGCCAGATTCACTTAACAACTATGTTACTAACTTAACAATTGCAAAGATTCACTTAACAGCTGTGGCAGGAAAGGTTGTAAAATGGAACAAAGCTCACTTAACAATTATTTTGGTTAGTAACAGAAATTTTGGGCTCAGTTGTGCTCGTAAGCCAAGGAATACCTTTATCCAACTCCTGATGATTGGCCCTCCCCTCCTTTCTGCAACTCCATTTTTTTTTCCAGCTTCAAATTTCAAATTTTCTTGCCCAAGTTTTACCAATCCATTTGCCTTCTTCCTTTTACCTCTGGATCCAGATATTCTTCAGAATACATTCTCTTATTAGCTATTTCTTGTATTCTTGGCTCCTGTGCTTTTTTCTCATATTCCTTTTCAACTGCTTGTTGTCCCCTTGCAATGTATACTTCCTACTTCCCTCAATCATACTGATACTAAGTTCTTTTATTCTGAGCTTCCCTATCATAGGGAATTCTATGAGACTTTCATGAAAAATTACTCAATCAGCATCACTGGCCCTTCAGAGAGCATAATGAAAGGCTTCTCTTTTAACAACTCACTATTTCCCACAAATATCTTCCTGCTTATCTTTTCTGACAATAACAGCTTGGTAAAATTAATTTCTCCGTTAGTCTCCTAAAAGACACTTTACTAATTGCCGTTTCATATGAAAGAAATAGGTAGGCATTAATGAAAGTGTTTACTCATCAGTTAGTAAATGGCCTGTTAAGAAGTAGTAATACATCAACGATCCACATTATTTGTAAATCTTGAAATGATCTATCCTCATCAAAGGAACAAGCTGCATTTTAAATTAGGTGGTTTGGGGTTCAGTTCAGATCAAAATTTCAGTTCTTCCAGGAACAGACAAAGATGGAGAAAATCAAATCAACTTTAAACCAAGCTGGAGAAATCTATTAACTGTAATGGAATGTACAGCATTTGGAACCATTTGGGCATCTTGGAAGAATTCTAGAATTGGTATGACCAGAATTCAGATATTTCAATGCAGATGTTTGATATTTCTATTCCCACCAAAGCAGTCCCATTTATAAAGAGTTAAATCTGAAGAATTTTAGAAATATAAATTCCTTTCATCTATTACTGACTTTAGCACCAGGTCAACATGTATCGGAATGTAATTCCCAAAGGCCACTGATGTGATATTAATTGCATAATTTGGAGAGCAAAAATGGTGGCTCCATGTATTAGCATACAGAACCAGGGACATTGCTTTGAAGGAAGTGTTAAGAAACTGTTATATAAACAAAAAAGGACAGGTGCATTCCTTAAGTCCTGAGCAGAGATTTTAGATGATTCCTCCATGATTGGGTATAGAAGGAAGGACAGGAAGAGACACACAACCAGGCTTGCAAGATTCTGCTATTATGCAGTAGCTTATCTTAATCAAGTACAGGTCGGTTTGACTTATAACCACAATTGAAACTAGAATGTATGTTGCTAAGCAAGTCAGTTGCTAAATGAGCCATACCCAATTTTACAACTTTTTGGCTAGGGTTGTTAAGTGAATCACTGAAGTTCTTAAGTGAATCAGGTGGTTGTTAAGTGAATCTGGCTTCCCTCATTGATTTTGCTTGTTGGACACTGACTGGAAAAGGTGCAAATTGCCATCACATAATGCTGGGATGCTACAACCATGTAAACACATGGTGATTGTCAAGTGGCCAAAATTTTGTCATGTGAATATAGGGATGCTGTGACTGTTGTAAGTGTGAGAGCCGGTGGTAGGTAACTCTTTTCAATGCTGTTGTAACTTCAAATGATCGTAAGATGAGGACTACCTTTATAGGTTTGGTCTTCCTGTGGAATGTGTTTCCTGACCTGGTTTACCTCGAGGGACTGACATGTAGAATTTGCAGATCATTCTGTAATTCTGGTTATTAAAAAGAGTCACTGAATGAAGTGAGCTGAAAAATCCATAATTTTGTTTTGTTTTTATAAAAGCTGAATCAGAAGTCCTGAGCTAGAACCTTTTGACTTGAAATCATACGAAGGGAAGGAAACGATCATTTTGATCATTTTTTCTGTTTATGCTTATACATTTTTGTCACAGTGAGAGGCATAAACCTTCCGATCAGATGGCGTTCACTATTTTATAAGAACAATGCCATGAATTGCCTAGCACATCCTTCTAAGCCTCCTGTTTTGCTGTATTTAATTCTTCCCTTTAATTAATTGTGTTAATTAAACATAAAAACAATTTATCTGGTTTTAAAAATTTTTGTGTAACCTTGGAAGGATCCCCACAAAAATTAGACTTGTTAATTTTTGTGATTCACCCCTTTTGAAGCAGCCTGATCTGCGGAATTTAAAAGACATGCCTGTTTTTACAAATTAAGTTGCCTTTAAATATCACATAAACAAATCTGACTGCCTCCGTGTGTGCATCCAGTTTTGCCTGTTGTGGGCCAGAAAATGACGCTCAGCAACAGTGAGCATCAACTATTATTTAATAGTAATTAAGAACATTATATATAGCAAGTTAAAATCTCCTTAACAACTGAATTAAAAATTTAATGCTCAAAGCAATTGTCACACTAGTTAGGATCATAAATATGAACCATCTGGGGTGGGTGACTGCAACTTTTGGCAACATCTATATATGAAAATATGAAAAACAGGTGATTGTCCTAACCACTTGGCCTAATGGAGAAGTTGACCATTCATTTTTAAAATGAGTGGTTTAAATTAAGCTTTTATGTTTTATTTACTTTACTTTACTTTACATTGTTATTGTTATTGTTATTGTTATTGTTATTGTTGTTGTTGTTGTTGTTATTATTATTATTATTATTATTATTATTATTATTATTATTATTATTATTATATAAAACTTTTATTCATAAAACATGAAAGTCAAATGAACACTCAAATTTACTGGCACTAATGGTTGACATGGGCTGCTGCCAGCATCCTAGGTATCAACCAGGTATCTCCTTAAAATGTAAGATGTTCCGAGTAGCTCAGTTTTTTGTAGCTTTGCTGGAGTTATTGCAGGAAGTTGCAATTTCTTGATGTGTTTTGTAAAGTTTTTGGACATAGTTCCCAGTGCCCCGATGAAAATGGGTATCACGCATTTCATCCATAATCGCAAAGTTTTGATGGCCAGGTCGTGGTATTTCGTATTTTTTTCCAGTTCTTTTGCTTCAACTCTGGCATCTCCTGGTACAGCGATATCAATCAGCTGTACGCTTCGGTTCTCTACAACTGTGATATCTGGCATGTTGTGTTCCAAATGGCGATCTGTCTGTACAGGTATTCGGAAGTCCCACAAGATCTTCACCCTCTCATTCTTGACAACTTTTTCCACCCTATGTTCCCACGGCTTTTCGGACACAGGCAAGTCATATTTTTTACACAATGCCCAGTGGATTAATTTAGCAACTCGGTCATATCTACCTTTGTAATCAGTTTGCACGATTTGGCTGCACTCACATATTAAATGTGAAACAGTTTCAGCTTTGTTGTTGCAAAGTTGGCAATTTGGATTGTCAGTAGATTTTTGTATCTTCACTTTCATGGCATTAGTTTGTAGTGCTTGTTCTTGAGCAGCCAGTATTAAGCCTTCTGTTTCTTTCTTGATGGTTCCCATCTTAAGCCATGCCCATGTCAAGTTGTTATCACATTTTCCTTCAATGTTTTTCAAATGTTGTCCATGCAAAGCTTTGGTTTTCCATCTATTTAATCTATCATCCAGCCATTTTTCCTTATATTCTGCCTTTGTTTCTGTTATTTTGATAATGCTCTCTGTTTTCACAGCCTGCAGCAATTGTTCTGTACTTTGATTCACATAGTCATTCAAACTTCATTTTTCTTCTTCTACAGTTTGGTGGATTTGCAGTAGCCCTCTGCCCCCTGTTCTTCTTGGCAGGTACAATCTGTCGGTGTCACTTCTTGGATGTAGAGTATGGTGCATGTTCAAAAGTTTACATGTTTTCTGGTCTAGGTGTTCCAATTCAGCCAATGTCCAGTTGATAATTCCAGCTGGGTAGTGTATCACTGGGACTGCCTATGTATTAATGGCTTTAATTATATTTCCACCATTCAGCTTTGATTTTAGTATTTTGCAGACTCTTCTGATGTATTCCTTTTGTGTTGACTCTTTGACTTTTCCATTCAAGATGTTATCTGCTTCCAATATGCCTAGATATTTGTAACCATCATCCTTTGCTAGTGCTTTCATAATACTTCTGTTTCCCAGTTCTATTGCTTCTATTTTTCCCCACTTTTCCTCATTGCATGGATAATATAGCACATTTTCCAAGTCCAAAGTCCATTCTGATGTCGCTGCTAAACAGTTGAACCTCTGGACCTGCGAACAGCCCCTGACCTTTGATCCTTCCTCTGTGACCTGAAGACATGGTTGTTCCAACAAGTGGGCCTGGACTGACCATGGTTTTTAATTTGGTTTTTATTGTGTAAATTGTCCTGTATTTCTTATATTCATTGTTTAATTCTTTTTTAATTTTGGTATTTTATGTCTCTTAATTTTTATTGTTGTGAGCTGCCCTGAGTCCTTAGGGAGAAGGGCAGCATATAAATTTAATAAATCCTAATCCTAATCCTAACTGCGTTGAGTATTGATTCTATTATTATTATTATTATTATTATTATTATTATTATTAGTAGTAGTAGTAGTAGTAGTAGTAGTAGTAGTAGTAGTAGTAGTAGTAGTAGTAGTATATTACATTATTTACATTAAATTATTATTGCCAGAATGAAAAAGTTGCTGAAAATATTCTGTAAATAGTACTTTACTGAGCATGGCAGTTAATTTCATAGCATTTTTATTATCCATAATATGCAGTTCATGTATCCTGCATTACCCAGTAACATTTCTGACTGGCACAAATTCAGTCTTCAAAGTCTAGGGCACTGGGGCTCTTAAAAAACATTGTATGTTGCAAAGGAAGGTTCTGCAAAGGGTTTCTACCACATGTCACTGAGCATGATTAAAAGGTTCTACACATTTGGGAACTTCTTTATTTTGCCCTGCTCAATTGAAGATGCTGCCACAGAACAGTCTGGTTTATTGTAAGACTCTTCATGTTTATTGCTTACCAGTAAATGGAAGTACTATGAATATTTCCAGGTCTCTAAAATCAAAGGTCAAGATGGGCGGAGAGAACTTTTAATTCGAATGTGTTTTCTTCTTGCAGTGTTTTCATTGCCAAGTCAAAGAATTTTGCTCCCCAGCCCATCACATTCTCTATTATTCTCTGATATAAGTTGTCTGCATATTCTTTAATTATATGTCTATAAATGTTTCAGATTTCTTCTTTCCTCTGAAAATATCTTTACTGTGCAATTAATACATCACTTCCTGACATGAACCTGACCACCCTGACTAATTTTATCACCATATTCCTATTCTTAGTGAGATACATTGATCGCTTTCATTGATTCTTCAATGACCTTGCAGTTGTCAACTTCTCTCTCTCTCCCTCCCTTTCTCTCTCTCTCTCTCTCTTTTGCTGATTTCCATTACCCTTCCTCTTATTATATTCTCTAATTCAAGATAATTTGTCTTTTCAATTTAAGCAAGGTATGCTATTTCAGCAAGGTACTTCCTTACCAATTTGGTTTACACAAAAAAATAAAAGTTTTTATTCACCTTGGAGCATTTGAAAATTGATGGCACTCCTCAGCTTAATGGATGTTAATTAGATCAGGTGATTTATATATTTTATATTTTGGGAAGAGAGCCACAAATGCTACTTGAAGTCTAGCATGAGAAGAGCTAAGTTTTTTTTCTTAATTCTGCCATAGCACCCATTTTATGGAACATTCTCCTCCCCTGAGGTAAGGTTGGCTCCATCTCTGTTAATGTTCCAGAAGTCTCTCAAGACTTTGCTATGTCATCAGGTGTGGGACTCTCAGGTGACTGGTGAAACCTTGAGAGGATCCCATGGTTAATATTCACTCTGTCTTGTATTTTGTGGGTTTTATATTTTAATAATGGCTGTTTTCTTAATAGATTTATTGTTTTAATTAATTGCTCTATGCTGTAGCTTTAGAAATTTAATAAATAAATAAATTTATGTTGTGATCTGGAAATAGGCATTTTAAAACTGCGTGCTGGGAGAAAATAGAGAGTTTGTTCACCTTTTTCCTGTAAAGGATAAGGGGTATGGTCTTCCCCTTGAGGGAAAATCATCGTATTTCCCATTTTCCCCCGGAAGACAGGGAGCTTATGTCTTCATTCCCTGTTAAGAAAGAAATGTGCATATTCTAAACCCATCTATTAGGAATTCCTTGGGTTTTTTTTGCATTTGGTTTCTGTGCCACTATTGCTAAGTGAATGAATCTGAGCTCTTGGAAGCATTTAAAATTAGAACTGCCAGTACTGTACTACCAAATAAATCTGTAAATCACAAATGGCCAAGGAAAACACTTGTATTTTAAATGAGATGTCAGAGGCCCACTAAAAATGGAAAAGCAGCTGATAAAATAGTTGGAATCAGTCCCTCAAAAGAAGTAATTCCACATCAGTCTTTTTTATTTTTGTAAAAGAAATCCAACACTTTTCCCCCACATTCCCATTCCTCATGAAAGCACATAAAAAGTAATACAAGGTAAAATAGTAATATTTTTAAGCCAATTCTGAAATTTGAGAAACTAGACTATCAAGTCTGAAGCAAAATTGTTTCTAAACTTAGGGTTTTTCCTAAGTGTAACATTATGAGTATATAAGAACTTTTTTTTTCCAAAAATAATTTTAAACAAGTTCATATCAAATCAAAAGTAATGTTTTTAAGAGATTCCTAAAAATAAAATTGTAGGGGGAGGGCAACATATAATTAAGAACAAAAAACAATTGCTTGATTAATATTTTAATATCAGCTTCTTTAAATACTGTACATATTTTAAAAACCAGTATTTGAATCTTTGGTTGAGAAGATATTTTATATTTGCAAATGCTGCAGTGTTACTCACAACTTATACAATATATATATTTAAAATATTAACCATTAGGGAAAGAAAATAGAAAAGACATAGAAAATGTTTCTTTCTATAGGAAGAGCATGCTAAAATGTTAATGTGAACTGCTTGCAAAAGTTTAAACATGTTTAGAAAACATAGGAACAAAAATGTGCCCATAAATATTTTGTAAAGCAAATTAACCAGCAGAAATGGGACAAAATTAGTGTTGTGAAAAATTAGAAATTGAAAGAAACCAAAATTGATTGATTTAACTATCATTATTAAAGAAAAACCCAGGTACACATTACACTTTGCTATATGTGATTTTATTATCAAGGTGATGTTTATTATAAAACACTTTCTATATATTGAAAAAGAGTTTTAGATGAACTTTGGTTCATTTCCCTGGTTGCACTTCATTTGATAATTACAAGAAATGACATGGTGCCTTAGCAATGTTAGAACACCAACATTTTCCTGTTAGGTTTAGGCAGAAGTACAGATTTTATTTCACAGAATTACAACTTCTGATTGTAGTGTTTTCCATAAAGTCAACCCAGATTATTATCAGTCTATATTAATTTATTTAAATGAAATTATTATACATACAAATTAGTTAAATCCTCAAGCCGTAGTAAATTGTCAGTATTTGTTACATTCTAATGTAATACAAAAATGTAAAACCATGGCTTCCAGTTTGCATTCATGGCACTGGAGGATCTGCATGGAGAGTTCTCCTCCCCGCCCCCAGTTTTCCTCCATTGGGAGACCCTGAAAAGGGTCGAAGGTGGCCCTGGAGGGGCGACGACCGTGAGGAGGCCCTCCGATTGATTGCGGAGGGGTGGCAGCCCCTTCATTTGATCTGGAGCAGTGCCTCTGGACCAATGAAGAAAAGATCAGCCATCAACATGGCCGACCATCAAGCTGTACCAGCCAAAAGCCAAAAGCACTAACAAGCACAACAAAAGCAATGTGGAGGACCTGGGTGAGACCCTACCTTTCTTTTTTCCTCAACTACCTTCCTGTGGGAGCTTTTTGAAAAAAACAAAACCCTCCTTTGGAACAGTGGCGTCTGCCTACTTGGGGATTTAAAGCTTTGAAAATAAAAGAAAAATGCAACTAAATTAAAGTTTTTATGCCTATGGGAATCTACTACCCATATTCATTTGTTAAGCTGGAAGATTTTATACATGACTAAGGACATCTTGTGGCAAAGCCAGGTATAGCAAGGAAATTTACTGTAAGACCTGGCTACAGTCTAGCTGTCCTTGACATTATCTAAAAGATAAGATTTTGAAACAGCTGGCAAAGAAAACAACCCAAGAGACGGCTCTACACATGGACATCACCAGAGGGTAAACACAGAAATCAGATTGACTATGTGCTCTGCAGCCAAAGATGGAGAAGCTCTATATAGTCAGTAAAAACAAGACCAGGAGCTGACTGTGGCTCAGACCATGAGTTTCTCATTGCAAAACTTAGGCTTAAACTGAAGAAAGTAGGGAAAAGTGCTAGGCCACTCAGGTATGAACTAAATCATATCCCTGATGAATATACAGTAGAGGTGACAAATAGATTTAAGGAATTAGATCTGATAGACAGAGTGCCTGAATAACTATGGACAGAGGTTTGCAACATTGTACAACAGGTAGCAACTAAAACCATCCCCAAAAAAAAGAAATGCAAGAAAGCAAAATGGCTGTCTGAGGAAGCTTTGCAAATCGCTGAGGACAGGAGAGAAGCGAAAGGCAAGGGAGAAAAAGAAAGATGCACCCAATTGAATGCAGAATTCCAGAGAATAACTAGAAGAGATAAGAATGCCTTCTTAAATGAACAGTGCAAAGAAATAGAAGAAAACAATAGAATAGGGAGGACTAGAGATCTCTTCAAGAAAATTGGAGAGATGAAGGAAACGTTCAATGCAAAAATGGGCATGAGAAAGGACCAAAATGGCAGGGACCTAACATAGGCAGAAGAGATTAAGAAGAGGTGGCAAAATTACACAGAAGAACTATACAAGAACGAGCTTAACATCCCTGATAAACACGATGAGGTGGTCCCTGACCCTGAGCCAGACATCCTAGAATGTGAAGTGAAGTGGGCCTTAGGAAAGCTGAGCAACAACAAAGCTAGTGGAGGTGACAATATTCCAGCTGAGGTATTTAAAATCTTAAAAGACGATGCAGTAAAAGTGCTACACTCAATTTGTCAGCAAATTTGGAAAATTCAACAGTGGCCACAGGATTGGAAAAGATCAGTTTACATTCCAATTGCAAAGAAAGGCAGTGCCAAAGAATGTTCAAACTATCACAGCATTGCACTCATTTCACAATCTAGTAAAGTTATGCTTAAAATCCTACAAGCTAGACTCCAACAGTATGTGGATCGAGAACTACCAGAAGTACAGGCAGGATTTCGAAGAGGCAGAGGAACTAGAGATCAAATTGCCAACATATGCTGGATCATGGAGACAGCTAGGGAATTTATTAGTAAGTGATGAGGTACTATGATGATAAATAGAATATATTTGTGAAATAAAATAAGAATGTATTTAATTATGTAATATGTGTATCTTAGATATGATAATTATTATGTAATGAAACAGGGGAAATTTGGGCTACTCGAAACTTAATTACTATGGATTGTAAAGACTAAATTGGAGCACTGTAATTGAAAATGAGTAAATCTTAAAAACAGTACATGATAACTATAACTAAAAATATATTGATAAATATCTTAACTGATTGTGTTATAACTAGTAATGTATTAATTTGATTGTGATATAGTAACTATGGGAAACAGAGAGGGAATTTTTAGATGATTTAACCTGAGATAGGTACAAATGGACTATTGTTTACCCAATCACCATGTTGCTTTCTAAGCACTTTGATATTTTGATGTAAAATTGGAAAATTAATAAAACTTGTTGTTTTTTTTAAATGTAAAACCATGTCTTCCTACTGTCTAATGGGTATACATATAGTATAACACTAGATTTTTTTGCCCAAAAAATAAAAAAGAGAGCAAGAAAGGAAGCAAAAATGTATAAATATATCTTTTTGTCTGTTATTTTCAATATATTCATAATCTTGAGTATTCTATACATTTGTTCCTCAATATCTAGATTTAGACATATCAAATATACAAACAAAAATATCTATGGGGTCCATATATAGGAAAAATAAATACAAACACATCTGGTTAATCCTATTACATATTCTTGGATGCAAATTTGGCCTTCATGTAAAAAAAAAAACATTTCCTTTCAATACAGATAGTCTTTGACTTACAACAGTTGATTTAGTGATTGCTCGAAGTTACAAAAATGTGACTTAGGACTTTTTTAAAAAAACTTCCAAGTGTGTAAGTTTCAAACATTTACAACCATTGCAGCATCCCCATGGTCACATGATCAAAATTCAGACACTTGGCAACTAACTCATATTTATGATGGCTGCAGTGTCCCAAGGTCATGCGATCACCTTTTGCAACCATCTAACAAGTAAAATCAATGGGGAAGCCCAATTGACTTAACAACTGTGTTACTCACTTAGCAGCTGCAGTGTTACATTAAACAACTTAACAACTGTGTCCAGAAAAGTCATAAAATGGGGCAAAACTCAATTAACAACTATCTCAATTAGGAATGAAAATTTGGGGCTCAATTGTGGTCATAAACTGAGGACTCCCTGTACATAATTTGCATATTCCATGAGAATATACATTTTCAACATAACTTTTTAATCATTTTTTAAGATTCATTTTTTGTGTCAATATCTGTTGGTAAAATAGATAACAAAATGTCTGTTGGCAAAATTAGTGATCCTATGATTTTGATTGCAAGATATTTGCAGCAAAGTTCATGAAAATAAGTGGTCTGCATGGAAACAAATCAGATTAAGAGGAACCACTACGGCTGATTAACACAGTTCATTTTATAATTGATATTCAACCCCTAGATCAGACATCTAGCAATTGTTATAAAGCTGCTTTGAGAATGCACTTTTTTCATGGAAATGTCATTTATATCAACTGGCAGCACAAACATTTATTTGATTTCCTACATTAGTCATGAAAATTTAGTTTGGGTTCATGTGTATGGAAGATGATCAGTGCTGGAAGCCAGTGATACTGATGTAGCTTTATTTTATTTTATTAGTCCAAGGACTCGGGGTGGTGTACAGGGCAATTAAAACGCTAACAACACGCAAGGTATAAAAATTAAATTTATAATATCTAAATATCCAGACCAAAATTCAGAGTTATTCTTCAGGAATGAAAAGACAAAAATAATATATTTATCAAAATAAACATAAAGAACTTTTTCCTTCAGAAACAGAAAAAGTGGAATTGTGACAAGAAGTAGCAAAAGCTTAAAATATTTCCTCTTTTAATGGATCCTCTCTCCATCCACTACAGGATATTGTTCCTATTAATAATAATAATAAAAAACCTTCAGCAGAACACAAAATAACTATGCATCTTTTTCTGAATTCAATCTCTGCTATAACAGGGATTGGAGATTAAATTCCCTATACAGGTGAAACTCGAAAAATTAGAATATCGTGCAAAAGTTCATTTATTTCAGTAATGCAACTTAAAAGGGGAAACTGATATATGAGATAGACTCATTACATGCAAAGCAAGATAGTTCAAGCCGTGATTTCTCATAATTGTGATGATTATGGCATACAGCTCATGAAAACCACAAATCCACAATCTTAGAAAATTAGAATATTGTGAAAAGGTGCAATATTCTAGGCACAAAGTGTCCCACTGTAATCAGCTAATTAAGACATAACACCTGCAAAGGGTTCCTGAGCCTTTAAATAGTCTCTCAGTTTGGTTCAGTAGGAATCACAATCATGGGGAAGACTGCTGACCTGACAGTTGTGCAGAAAACCATCATTGACACCCTCCATAAGGAGGGAAAGCCTCAAAAGGTAATTGCAAAAGAAGTTGGATGTTCCCAAAGTGCTGTATCAAAGCACATTAATAGAAAGTTATGTGGAAGGGAAAAGCGTGGAAGAAAAAGGTGCACAAGCAGCAGGGATGACCGCAGCCTGGAGAGGATTGTCAGGAAAAGGCCATTCAAAAGTGTTGGGGACTTTCACAAGGAGTGGACTGAGGCTGGAGTCAGTGCATCAAGAGCCACCACACACAGACGGATCCTGGACATGGGCTTCAAATGTCATATTCCTCTTGTCAAGCTGCTCCTGAACAACAACATCAGAAGCGTCTTACCTGGGCTAAAGAAAAACAGACCTGGTCTGTTGCTCAGTGGTCCAAAGTCTTCTTTTCAGATGAGAGCAACTTTTGCATCTCATTTGGAAACCAAGGACCCAGAGTTTGGAGGAAGAATGGAGAGGCACACACTGCAAGATGCTTGAAGTCCAGTGTGAAGTTTCCACAGTCTGTGTTGATTTGGGGAGCCATGTCATCTGCTGGTATTGGTCCACTGTGGTTCATTAAGTCCAGGGTCAACGCAGCCGTCTACCAGGAGATTTTGGAGCACTTCATGCTTCCTTCTGCAGATGAGCTTTATGGGGATGCTGACTTCATTTTCCAGCAGGACTTGGCACCTGCCAAAAGCACCAAAACCTGGTTCAGTGACCGTGGGATTACTGTGCTTGATTGGCCAGCAAAGTCGCCTGACCTGAACCCCATAGAGAATCTATGAGACATTGCCAAGGGAAAGATGAGAGACATGAGACCGAACAATGCAGAAGAGCTGAAGGCCGCTATTGAAGCATCCTGGTCTTTCATAACACCTCAGCAGTGCCACAGGCTGATAGCTTCCATGCCATGCCGCATTGAGGCAGTAATTGCTGCAAAAGGGGCCCAAACCAAGTACTGATTACATATGCATGCTTATACTTTTCAGAGGTCCGATATTGTTCTATGTACACTCCTTGTTTTATTGATTGCATGTAATATTCTAATTTTCTGAGATTGTGGATTTGGGGTTTTCATGAGCTGTACGCCATAATCATCACAATTATGACAAATCACGTCTTGAACTATCTTGCTTTGCATGTAATGAGTCTATCTCATATATTAGTTTCCCCTTTTAAGTTGCATTACTGAAATAAATGAACTTTTGCACGATATTCTAATTTTTTGAGTTTCACCTGTATGAAACTACTGCATGAATACACTCTGCCTTGCCTCAATATCCTTCTAATTTAACTCAAGAGATATTCTAGATCAGAGGTCCCCAACCTTTTTTGCACCAGTGACTGGTTCCGTGGAGAGAGGTTTCTCTGTGGACCAGGAGGTGTGTGGTTTTGTGTGCTGCCTGCATCTTGTGGATGGGGCTTTGCTTGTTTGTGCAGACTGGTTTCTGGCATGCTGTGGCCTGGTACTGGTCCACAGACTGGGGATTAGGGACACCTGTTCTACATATACAGGCATCTGTTCTATAGATACTAGAACCAGAGGAATCATTTTAGTTCCACAGAGATGTCATTCCTTCTGTTATTTTACATTTACAGTATTCTCACCAGCTCGAGGTTGACTCAGCCTTCCATCCTTCCAAGGTTTGATAAACTGAGGACCCAGATTGTTGGGAGCAGTAGGCTGACTCCTGCTTAGAGAGGACTGTAAAGCACTGTGAAGCAGTACATACTGTAAATCTATTGCAAAGTGGGTTATTCATCACCAGAATAATATACCACTTGGGCTGCCTCAAAGTGAAGTTATGAGGGAGGGAGGGAGGGAGGGAGGGAGGGAGGGAGGGAGGAAGGAAGGAAGGAAGGAAGGAAGGAAGGAAGGAAGGAAGGAAGGAAGGAAGGAAGGAATACACACTTGCTTACCATCTGTCATGTCACAGAACTCAATGCCCTGCTCTTTTCAACTGCCTGGAAGAATATGCAAATCTAACTCTTTATCTGGTGCATAAGCAATTGTTTTTTTGAGGACTCTGTTGGTTTCTATCAAGAACGTAATTATATTTCTCCCCACATAGCCATCCTTCAACATGCGGAGAAAATACAGTTGCAATCTATTTTAAGAGCTTATTCAATATTCAGAGTAACTGAGTAAAGCCATTATGAATTCAGTCATTCCACTGAATGTCAGAGATGCTTGCACAGTAGTTCTGTTGTAGTCAAGAATATTGAAGGTGCAGTTGACTTCATAACCTAATAATAACTAGTGATAACAACTCAGGGGAGGTTACAGCATCCTCAAATGTCACCTGTAGTTGAAACTAAATGGGCAAAATTTTACAAGTTGTTAAATATGGGCCAGTTTGGGGAGTTCCATAGTGATTAAGATTATGGAATGCTGCTAGGATCTTTATTAAATGAAAATTCAAAGAGGAAGCAAAAGCTCACATCGACAAAACACATTTTCAGTTTTCTTGGGGAAGCAAAAAAAAGGTTGAATAAATTAAGATAAATGTGTATCTTTCCTATAAAATTCACTATGGAATCTCAACTAAGTCATCTCTCTTTGTCACCTACAAAAATTTTGAAGCTGGTTTTATATATGTTTATCCAGTACAGGTAGTCCTCGACTTACAATCACAATTGAGCCCAAAATTTCTGTTAAGTGAGACACTTGTTAAAAGTGAGTTTTGCCCCATTTTATTACCTTTCTTGCCTCAGTTGTTAATCTGCAGTTGATAAGTTAGTTGTTTGATCACATGATCATGAGGATGCTACAAAGGTGGTAACTGCGGAAAATGGTCCTAAGTCACTTTTTTCAGTGCTGTTGTGACTTTGAATGGTCACTAAGCAAACTATTGTAAGATGAGGAGTATCTGTATAGTTGCTAATAAAATGTATTACATTTATATGGTCCAACTTATCCATGATCCTACTCACACAATGGGTAACACATTAAGTGCACTGTAGCAATGCCAGTAAGGTTTGGAATTTGGTGACATTAATTGAAGTCCCTTCCCATGGATGAATTATTCTCTCTTGGCCATAAAAGTTCTCTCTCTCTGTCTCTCTGTCTGTCTCTCTGTCTGTCTCTGTCTCTCTGTCTCTCTGTGTCTGTCTGTCTGTCTGTCTGTCTGTCTCTCTCATTTTAAGCCACATTGAACTAATTTGTCTGTATTGTATTTTATTTCCTACATTCAGCTTTCTGAGATAGGAGCAGAACTCAGAAGGAAAAAAAAGTAGTCACTGACTGGTGATTGTTGTATTTCATGTATATGGAGTTCTTCCTGCCCCTACAGCTTGCCCTACATAGCTATTACTTTTAAAAAAATCTGTGAAAGTACATCTTCAGGAAAAATAATTGTATTTGTTAACATCAAATTGATATTCAAAGACTTCAGACAAAAGGAAAGGAATGATGTACTGTAGAGGTGATAACAGAATCCTAGGATTTAAACAACTCTGCCTGAAAGTGAATTTCTCAGCTGGGACTTGGTAGAAGGAAAACTATTAGGATTTTGAGGAGCTTTTCATTTTTTGGAAAATTTCTGAGAGGTCAGTTACCGTAATTTGTTTTCAGTTTGCAAAATTATGCATGAGCACAGCCACACAGAAAGGTAATGAAGAATTAATGAGACATGGGACATTTTGTAAATGGCAGATTGCAGCTGAATTAGATTTCCTAGATTTAACTGGGATTTGAGTTCTGCTTATAGAACACAGATTGTGTTTGCCTATTTAATCAATTATTTCCACAAAGAATTGAACAAGGAAGAGTGTATCCATTTTTGTACTAATACATATATCAGTGGCTTCTGATAGTAATGTAAAAAAAAAATCATGTCTGTGTTAGGACATTTTTTCCATTCCAAATTAAATTATTTTTTCTTGATACTATCTTTTCTTCATTTTTAAATGTTATCGGTCCAAATAATTAAGGAATTGATACACATAAACAGATTTAATAAAATAATGTAACATTGAAATTTATTCCTCCTCCCCAGAAAAAAAAAGCTATGGAAATTTATCTTATGCACAACAATAACAAAAACTGACCAGACTGAAAACCCAGACTGATTTTCTTTATAATTTTATTGAAAATTTATTTTTTAAAAGACAAACAGTATTTTATATCTTTTTTTTTTATTGAAAAGTTTTAAAATACAATTTTCCTTTAAAAATCCCCCCTTCCCCCTCCCTCCTCCCCCCTACCTCCCCCCCTCCCCCCCTCCCCCCCCGACTTCCCAGAGCTAAATACAAGGTATATATATAAAAAGCAATCATAAACAATCATATACTAACAACTATAAACTCTAAAATCCATCACTCTCTAGCTTATAGAGGATAAAACAAGCCTTAATAATATTGAATATGTATAAAAGAAACTAAGATAAGAAAAGAAAAAAAAACGAAAGAAGACTTATTCAAATGCTACATAAAACTTCTTAACCCTATACTTGTTCTGGATAAACTCAATCCATTTTGTCCATTCCATAATATAGCGTTCTTGCGAATGATCTTTCAAATAGGCCGAAATCTTCGCCATATCTGCCAGGTCTGAAACCTTTAAAGTCCACTCTTCTATAGTCGGCAATTCCTCTTTCTTCCAATATTGGCCTATCAAAAGTCTTGCCGCCGTGATTAAGTTCAACATTAACTTGGTGTCCACAACTGTAGCGTCTGCAATTATTCCCAACAAAAAAAGTTGCGGACAAAACTTTATCCTCTGTTTAAAAATCTTCTGCATATTCCACCAGACTTTTATCCAAAAAGCCTTAACCTTCTTACATGTCCACCATATGTGAAAATATGTTGCATCTTCATCACCACACCTCCAACATTTAGGCTGATAATTCGGATACATACTTGCAAGCTTTTTAGGATCTAAATGCCATCTATAAAACATTTTGTAAAAGTTCTCTCTTAGATTTTGAGCTTGAGTAAATTTCACGTTCCTCACCCAAATCTTTTCCCACGTGTCCATTGTGATAACTTCCTGGATGTTTTGGGCCCATTTTATCATACAGTCCTTAACAAGCTCTGTTTCTGAGTCAATCTCTATCAATGCAAGATATATCCGTTTGATATGTGCTGGTCCCTGGTTTCTAATTTGCTTTATCAAATTTTCATCAGTCATTGTAAATCCATTTTTCTGGTCTTCTTTCCACCTGGCCCGTAACTGAGTATATTGAAACCAATTTTGAACAACCTTCTCTTCTCGCAAGAGGCTATATGATTTCAAACACCAAACATTTCTTTCCAAGCTGAGGATCTCCTTGTACGTAGTCACATCATGTTTAAAGCCAGCATGTATATTTTCTATTGCGTGTTTTGGAATTGCCCACAATGGTATCTTGCAACTTAACTTATGTCTATACTTCTTCCAAACTCTCAGCAATGCCTGCCTTAAAATATGCACCCTAAACACATTGTCTACCTTCTTATCATACAACAAATATGCATGCCAGCCAAACAACAAATCATGGCCCTCAAGATTTAATAACCTCCCTTGCGTCAAATTAATCCAGTCACTTATTCCTACTAATGCAGCAGCTTCATAATATAATTTAAAATTAGGCAATTTAAGGCCACCTCTCTCACGAGTATCCTGCATAATCTTAAGTTTAACTCGTGGTTTTTCCCCTGCCCACACAAATTTATTGATACCTCGCTGCCATTCCTCCAGATTAGAATCTTTCTTAAGAATCGGTATCATTTGAAACAAAAATAAAAATTTAGGCAGGACATTCATTTTTACTGCTGCAATCCGTCCCAACAAAGACAATTGCAATTTTTCCCAACTCTCCAATTCTTTTTGAATTTTCCCCCATAGCTTTTCATAATTATTTTTATATAGCTTTGTATTAGAGGGCGACAAAATCACCCCCAGATATTTAACCCTTTTAACAATCTCAAATCCAGTTAATCCTTCTAAGAGGGCCTTTTGCGGTGATGTCATATTTTTGGCCAAGATTTTTGTTTTTTGTACATTAACCTTAAATCCAGAAACCTTCCCATATTGTGTTATTATCTCCATCAGGTCCACAACAGAGTTCTCTGGCTGGGTCACTGTAACAACCAGATCGTCTGCGAATGCTCTCAATCTGTAGTCCTGATCTCCAATTTGAATCCCCTTAATTTTTTCCGAATTCCGAATTTTAACCAATAATATTTCTAATGTCAACACAAATAACAAGGGCGATAACGGACACCCTTGCCTTGTGCCCTTCTCAATATTACATGCTTCTGTCAAGCTATTATTAACTATAATTCGGGCAGTTTGTTTTTGATATAATGCCCTAATCGGTTGTAAAAAATTTCCCCAAAATCCATTTTTTCTAAAACTTTCAACAAAAATTTCCAATAAATTGATCAAAAGCTTTTTCAGCATCTAAAAAAATTAGCACCGTAGCAATCTGGTTGTTCCTTTCCAAAAACTCTAACACATCAACTATATGCCTCACATTATTTTTCATTTGCCTACCACTAATAAACCCCGTTTGATCCCCATGAATCACCTGTTGCAGAACCCTCATCAGTCTATTAGCCAAAACCTTAGCAAATATCTTGTAATCTGTGTTTAAAAGCGATATCGGTCTATAATTTTTAACTTGAGTAGCATCTTGGTCTTCCTTCGGAATCAAAGAAATAAAAGCAGTTCTCCAAGACGGTGGCACCTTTCCCCCCCTCTGAATTGTCTGGAACAGTTCCTTTAACGGTTTTATCATTTCTAATTGTAAATTTTTGTAATAGGCCGCAGTCAAGCCATCCGTACCTGGTGCTTTATCCACCTTCAATTCCTTAATTGCTGTAAAAATTTCTTCTTCTGTAATCAGTTGGTTAATCCCTTCTTTTTGTACTTGCGTAAGAGCCGGGATGCTAGCATTTTCCAGATATATATCAATGTCTTTTTCATTAATTTTCTCCTTAGCATATAATTTAGAATAAAAATCCACAAAAGCGTCCTTGATAAGGTCCTGTTGAAACACAACCCTTCCTTTGTGCTCAATCTTATCTATATTAGAAGCCCTTTGTTTTTTCCTCAATCTGTAAGCTAACCATCTACCTGGTTTATTTGCGTTGCAAAAAGTATTATGCCTGGCAAACCGCATATTGGTTGCCACTTGGTCAGCCATTAATTTATCAAATTGTCCTCTTAACAATTTAATAGCCTCCTTAATCTTCACATCCTCTGAGTTCAAAATCAAAGCCTTTTCTTTTTCCTTTATTTCGTTCTCCAGTTCTTTCCTCCTGGCTTCCACAACACGTCTATGTCTGTTATTCATATATATCAACACCCCTCTCATGTATGCCTTGCTAGCATCCCACACCATATCCATAGAGGTACCTTTGTTCATATTAGTTACAAAAAAATCCTTCATCCGCTGTTTGCATTCTTCCACATTTCTCTGATTTCTAAACAAATTCTCATTTACGCGCCACGAGCGCCTATCTCTTTTCTCCTTATCAATCTCTAACCAAACTGGACTATGATCAGAGATAGTTCTTGCACAAATCTTCACCTTTTTAGTCCTCAAAAAAAAGTCATTAGTCACCAAAATAAAATCAATCCTCGAAAAAGATTGATGTCTATCAGAATAAAAAGTATAATCCTTTTCCCGCAAGTGTCTCTCACGCCAAATATCTCGCAATTCCAAGTCATCCTTCATTTCAAAAAAAGATTTAGGCAGTCTAGCATGACTTGGAATGCGCTTAAAAGCTCCAGCCTTATCCAGTATTTTATATCTTGATTGATTCCAAAGATAGGTACATTGTGGAATGTAACCTCTTTGTTATAACTTCTCTTATCAATTCAATTCAATTGCCTTTTGACTGACTACATTATTCCTTATGGGAAAAATTGGGTTGGTACTCATCATCTTTTGTACTGATCACACATCCTGGAATCAATTAACGATGAGCACCGATATACCACTGTATACAAATTTCATATTTGTTATGATAACTTTCCACTCATTCTCCTAAAGACATACCTTATTCTCATTATTTCAAGTTTGTAGAGTGCCAAAGAATGTTCAAACTATCGCACCATTGCACTCATTTCTCATGCTAGTAAAGTTATGCTTAAAATCCTACAAGCTAGACTCCAGCAGTATGTGGATTGAGAACTACCAGAAGTACAGGCAGGATTTCGAAGAGGCAGAGGAACTAGAGATCAAATTGCCAACATACGCTGGATCATGGAGAAAGCTAGAGAGTTCCAGAAAAACATCTACTTCTGCTTCATTGACTATGCTAAAGCCTTTGATTGTGTGGATCATAACAAACTGTGGCAAGTTCTTAAAGAGATGGGCGTACCAGACCATCTTATTTGTCTCTTGAGAAACCTATATGTGGGCCAAGAAGCAACAGTGAGAACTGGACATGGAACCACTGATTGGTTCAAAATTGGGAAAGGAGTCCGGCAAGGCTGTATACTGTTGCCCTGCCTATGTAACTTATAGGCAGAGCACATCATGAGAAAGGCAGAGCTAGTTGAATCTAAAGTTGGAATTAAGATTGCCGGGAGAAATATCAACAACCTAAGATATGCAGATGATACCACTCTAATGGCAGAAAGTGAAGAGGAACTAAAGAGCCTCTTATTGCAAGTGAAGAGGTAGAGTGCATAAGCTGGCTTGAAACTCAACATTAAGAAAACCAAGATAATGGCATCCTGCCCTCTCAATTCCTGACAAATAGATGGGGAAGAAATGGAGGTAGTGACAGATTTTATTTTCCTGGGCTCCAAGATCACTGCAGATGGAGACTGTAGCCAAGAAATTAAAAGACGCTTGCTCCTTGGGAGGAAATCCATGACAAATCTAGACAGCACACTAAAAATCAGAGACATCACCCTGTCAACAAAAGTGTGTATAGTCAAGGCTATGGTTTTCCCAGTTGCAATGTATGGCAGTGAAAGTTGGACCATAAGAAAGGCTGAGCGCCAAAGAATTGAGGCCTTTGAGCTATGGTGCTGGAGAAGACTCCTGAGAGTCCCTTGGACTGCAAGGCGATCAAACCGGTCAGTCCTAGAGGAGATCAACCCTGACTGCTCTTTAGAAGGCCAGATCCTGAAGCTAAAACTCAAATACTTTGGCCACCAAAGTACTCACTGGAGAAGAGCCTAATGCTGGGAAAGATTGAGGGCAAGAGAAGAAGGGGATGACAGAGAATGAGGTGGCTGGATGGAGTCACTGAAGCAGTAGGTGTGAGCTTAAATGTACTCCAGAAGATGGTAGAGGACAGGAAGGCCTGGAGGAACATTGTCCATAGGGTTGCGAAGGGTCGGACATGACTTCACAGCTAACAACAACAACAGAGTTGATGTCAATTTCACACACTTCCTTCAATTTTATACAAGTATAGAAGATTGAGATGAAGCCTTAAGTGCTTAAGTTGAATCAACTTCCAAACCCATTCCTACATATATCAAATTTTATCTTAAATTCTGTAACACTGAAAAATAGATAAATTAGTTGATATACTATTATGCACTGCCCAACTTAATTATCCCCTCCGCAGAACCCCCTGATTTTTAAGTTGGAATTAGTCCTTAATATTTTCTTGAGAAAATAATTAAAGTTATGTCTGAATCATACAATATTGCATTAACTTTACTGAACAGATTGCTTAAATGAACAAGTGGCCACCTTTTTCAGACTCATAAGATGAATAGAAGAGATATTCCAGCCTCATATTTGAGCAAGTTCTGAAGCATTTTTTTCTGAACTATATTTGAACATGAATCATTCTATAAATATTTTCTGGCAGAGCCATTATTTTATATATCAATATTTCCAGTAAGAAAATAGGTTGACTCATCTCTCAGTCTGAAATTTTCAACACATAACAAACAAAACTGATAAGATTGAAATTTGCCCTAAAAATGATTAAATGTATTGTAGGTATGTACACAGATTTCCCATTCTTTCCATTTTCCTTTCTTCCCTTTACTATGCACAGTTTAAATAGTTAGCTCTCAGCTCTACTTTATAAAAGTAGTGCAGACCTCACATCTCTATTTTTAAAATTGTATGTATTTAATTTTGATGCCACCTAATTCCAATCAAAATTTTCTTTGCCTATGTGGCTGTGCCAAAGTGTATCCGGATCTACAATTGTAATAAAGATTTTGATTTGATTTAGTTTGATTTGATCATGTGGAAGGGGGAGGAGGAAGGGAAGATATTCGTAAAGCTTTGTTGGGTACCATCCAAACCATCAACAAACAGATCTCCAATAATATAAGGGAAGATAAAGTTTTCCTGTTTCCTTCTGTAGCATTATTATCAAGATAATAACACTGCTGATAATGCTGAAGTATGCTGATATCTATCTTAATCAGAACCCACTTTCCCTGTATCATGGTATGATGCACTTATTATGTGCTTTAAGTCCATTTTTAGTCAACAGAATTAACAAAGAATGGAAGAACATTTGAATTCCTAGTCGGTGACTTGTTAATGCTTAGACATATACATGGAGTTACTTAGAATAAGCTCAGACAACTCAGTACTTTATTCCAATTATGTCCCTCAGCTGCATTTTAAGAAACCTTCTGAAAATAAATGAAAAGTTGATTTTTCTCTTCTCTGCTAGTTATGAGGTATGGAAAAATCTGAACATATAACGTAAGGGGGAAAAAGAAGCAAATTCTTAACATGCTTTATATCCTAACCATGATTAACAAGAGATTGTTCTATTAGGAATTTGGCTTCTGGTAGGAAAAAAAAGAGTTCCCACTGCCGGAATAGGACAATTTGACCAAGCCATCTTGCCATGGCCATCTTGCCATGGCCCACTTACCATGGCCATCTCATCATGGCCAACTCACCAAGGGACAACTCATGACCACCAACTTGTCATGGGGCAACTCACCACAGAAAATTCCATGTGGGATAAGTCAAGATAATAAATGTTATCCACTGTTTCTTCAACATTATTTCCATTTTTGTCAATGGAAATAATGACAAAGAAACAGCGGTGGATAATCACATTGAGGTATCTTGCATGTAATTGTCCATGGTACTTTTCCCACAGTGAGTTGGACGTGGTGAGATGGCTGCAGCAAGGTGGCCATGGCAAGGCAAATCACAGCCAATTTTAGTTTTGATGGTCTTTTCCTTCTCCCCACTAAAGTATACCAGCCTTCAATAGTTTGCCGGTGCTGCTCCCAAACATGTATTTTCAAAAGATGCCACCCAAAGATGTGGTTCTGATGTCCACAGGCACTTGTAAAAGAAATAGCTGATACATATTAAAGAAAGGCAATATCTTCAACTACTGGAGAAAGGCAAACAGTAAAATGATGGCTAGAAAAGAAAAAATGTCTTGGTCTGGTTGGATGGTTGTTACTGGCGTGCTCTAATGGGTGCTTGCTTTGAAGTGCACTTTATTCTAGCATTCAATCACCATTCCCTTCTCCTGAAGTAATAACTCATTCAAAAGGTTCTCAGAGTCCCATAAAATAGAAATGACTGAGAACCCTGACCTTTATCTTTAGAGTGAAAGATAAGAAATTATTAAATCTCAGCTTGAACTGTACACATTGGATGACATAGGACAGTTGCAGAGGAAGGTGTTTTGGAAATAGATCAAATAGAATAATTTTGATTTAAATGTGTTGTGTCTTCTTGACTCTTATTTGGAAATCAGCATTTCTAATTAGATGCAATTGGGTCTAATTTCCTGCAGACAGCAATTCAAAATCTCGACAAATGCTTTAGTACACTGTGAACTTTTCATTATTGCTTGGTCAAGACATCTGTCAAGAGGCATTTTTCCAGATCTAAAACCAGTTAAATTTTCCAATAAACTGAAAAATGATGTGGCTTGTGCCCAGGATGAAGGCAGAAAGTTTTGACTGAAAGCATAAAAATGTTAATATGGGCAAAAGGATATTACACTCTGAAATACATACAGGTGAAACTCAGAAAATTAGAATATCATGCAAAAGTACATTTATTTCAGTAATGCAACTTAAAAGGGGAAACTAATATATGAGATAGACTCATTACATGCAAAGCAAGATAGTTCAAGCCGTGATATATCATAATTCTGATGATTATGGCTTACAGCTCATGAAAACCCCAAATCCACAATCTCAGAAAATTAGAATATTGTGAAAAGGTGCAATATTCTAGGCTCAAAGTGTCCGACTCTAATCAGCCAATTAAGACATAACACCTGCAAAGGGTTCCTGAGCCTTTAAATGGTCTCTCAGTTTGGTTCAGTAGGAATCACAATCATGGGGAAGACTGCTGACCTGACAGTTGTGCAGAAAACCATCATTGACACCCTCCATAAGGAGGGAAAGCCTCAAAAGGTAATTGCAAAAGAAGTTGGATGTTCCCAAAGTGCTGTATCAAAGCACATTAATAGAAAGTTATGTGGAAGGGAAAAGTGTGGAAGAAAAAGGTGCACAAGCAGCAGGGATGACCGCAGCCTGGAGAGGATTGTCAGGAAAAGGCCATTCAAAAGTGTTGGGGACTTTCACAAGGAGTGGACTGAGGCTGGAGTCAGTGCATCAAGAGCCACCACACACAGACGGATCCTGGACATGGGCTTCAAATGTCGTATTCCTCTTGTCAAGCTGCTCCTGAACAACAACGTCAGAAGCGTCTTACCTGGGCTAAAGAAAAACAGACCTGGTCTGTTGCTCAGTGGTCCAAAGTCCTCTTTTCTGATGAGAGCAACTTTTGCATCTCATTTGGAAACCAAGGACCCAGAGTTTGGAGGAAGAATGGAGAGGCACACACTGCAAGATGCTTGAAGTCCAGTGTGAAGTTTCCACAGTCTGTGTTGATTTGGGGAGCCATGTCATCTGCTGGTGTTGGTCCACTGTGCTTCATTAAGTCCAGGGTCAACGCAGCCATCTACCAGGAGATTTTGGAGCACTTCATGCTTCCTTCCGCAGACGAGCTTTATGGGGATGCTGACTTCATTTTCCAGCAGGACTTGGCACCTGCCAAAAGCACCAAAACCTGGTTCAGTGACCGTGGGATTACTGTGCTTGATTGGCCAGCAAAGTCGCCTGACCTGAACCCCATAGAGAATCTATGGGGCATTGCCAAGAGAAAGATGAGAGACATGAGACCGAACAATGCGGAAGAGCTGAAGGCCGCTATTGAAGCATCCTGGTCTTCCATAACACCTCAGCAGTGCCACAGGCTGATAGCTTCCATGCCACGCCGCATTGAGGCAGGCTCAAGGTTGACTCAGCCTTCCATCCTTCCGAGGTAGGTAAAATGAAGACCCAGATTGTTGGGGGCAATAAGATGACTTTGCCGCTTGGGGGGAAAAAGCCCTAATAAGCAGGCATATACATAGAATGAAGGCTATTGCTAAGCACATTGATTTGTGCTTTAAATTGTAAGCTGCCCTGAGTCTTCAGAGAAGGGCGGGATGTAAATGGGATTAAAAAAAATTGCTGCAAAAGGGGCCCAAAAGAGGTACTGATTACATATGCATGCTTATATTTTTCAGAGGTCCGATATTGTTCTATGTATACTCCTTGTTTTATTGATTGCATGTAATATTCTAATTTTCTGAGATTGTGGATTTGGGGTTTTCATGAGCTGTAAGCCATAATCATCACAATTATGACAAATCACGGCTTGAACTATCTTGCTTTGCATGTAATGAGTCTATCTCATACATTAGTTTCCCCTTTTAAGTTGCATTACTGAAATAAATGAACTTTTGCACGATATTCTAATTTTTCGAGTTTCACCTGTACAGTACAGCTGTTTTAGGAGATTAAACTAATGGTCAACTGATCCTTAAGGAGATACACTGGAATGATAATATGCAAATAAGCAAATATGAAAAAATCCAATTGTGCTTACAAACAGTAGTGGGTACCTGCAATGGGCAGAGCGTTGGATTAGATCAGTGTTTTTCAACCTTGGCAACTTTAAGCATGAGGACTTCAACTCCCAGAACTGCCTAACAAACATCTTGATTGAGGAATTCTGGGAGCTGAAGTCCACCCATCTTAAAGTTGCCAAGGTTGAGAAAGCCTGAGTTAGATGATTCCAACTATAATATTCAATGATTCTGAGCTTTTTGGGATGGAATCAGGTATTCCTTCACATGGATATAAACTGAACTAATCATATGGAGACACATTTTTGAGTAGATGTGTATAACTGTTTCATTATAAATTAGATTTCCAAAAAGCAAAGTAAATATGATTTTTAAAATAATAATAGTCTAAACATCTAATTTACTGTAGAACAAACCATAATAATATTGATACCGCTTAAACCTGTGTTTCAAGTTTTAAATATATTTTACTTATCCAATTCATACTACTTCTACAATGTAAAGTGTGCTCTTCTGCACACAAGAATTGTTTATATCTTCTCAGTGGGATTCAGCCCCTCTCTTTTTTCCATTACAGTTTTAGTTTAAACAATGTTATTATTTATTTATATATATTTTTTGTTTGTACAAGGCCACATTTTACCTAAAGCACCTTATCAGATAAAAAACAGTAATTTTCAGTAGTAGTAGCTCTCTGTATCATATGAGAACATTCCCATAAATCATAATAATCAGATTTGAGGCAAACAGATTTAAGTAACTAATGTAAGAATAAAGTCTTTATTCTATCGATTCAGCTTATTCCTGGTCAGAGTCTTCTAAACTGACATAAATCCTTTTATCGGTTCCAGTTTTGGCATCTTAGAAAGATCTTCAGGAGAAAAATAAGCTGTTTTGTCAAAAGTTCTTTACATTATGAAAGAAAATAAAAGTTCTTCAAATGCCCCTTTCCGACCACATATGTAAACAATTGCAGCAATGTATGTAGATAGGTATAATCCAGCAATTCCATTCCTTGTCCTCTTCTCACATGTACAGTTATTATGAAGCACATAGATATTTTTTTAAATGTTCAGGTCATTATTTGTGATCTCACTCAAATCCAGAGGACAAGCAATTTGCAGAGGACAGAATAGGTAAGTAAAACTGTGAGTGACATGTGAAGTAGTTGGAGAAGCTTCTGTGTATGTCGATGTATTGTGCTCCACTGAGCAATAAATACCTTTTTCACTTCCTAGATCAAATGAGTTCAAAATCTGAACCAGAATAAAACCTCTTCAGAGGAACCACTCTCTAGACAATTGGATTAGGATTGCATTTAACTGCTTTGTGTCTAACAATAAGCACTTTTATCCTAAGGATTTTCATCTTGATTATATTTAGCATAATCCATTTCTCTGATGCACTGGGTTCTCATGATTTTTGCTATAGGTTTGGCTGAAGCAACTTCACTTTAACCTTTCCTGAACTTTGGGAGACACAAAAAAGGACTCTGGCACCAGTGATAGAAATGGAAGAGAGAACTGTTCACACTTTTTAGGAATAGGATACTGGGTTCTGCATTCTAAGGTCATGCCCTGATTTAAGGAACCAGAAAGCGATTTATTGCGATGAGTCAGAGGCCAGAGGACAGCTACCAGAGACTAGATAGTTAAGAGTTAACTGCCATGCAGGATGTCACATTTGACCTAGCAACCTAACAGATCAACAAAAGACCAAGGTGACATAGAAAAGACAAGGTGACATAGAAAAGAGGCTGCAGGCTAAGCATAAAAGAACAAGCTGTGCAGGTGCCTGTTGAAAGGTCTCATTATCCACATCCTTCCTGGGCACTCAGTAGAACCCAGGCTATGTGGTACAGTATGTTTGTTGTAGAAGGGAATGGTTATTCAGTCCCCCCCCATTGAATCAATTAAACTTTATGGTTGCTAATTCTGTGTTTGTTTTGCTCATTGCATAAATTTAGGCTACCTCTGTAGAGACTGGAAGGCACCCCATTCCACCCGACCCATAATGGCAAGGTACAAGTTGTTCATCCAATTGTAAAGGAAAGCAAAGGCTGTTTCCTTGAAGTTAAATCCTCTTGTAACAATGTTTCCTCAGATAATTAGGAAAAAGGAATTAAAGTCAAAGAAGAAACATCATTTTGCATTTTACATATTATGAGAATTTTCAATTTAGCACTGAAAAGAGGTGCAAATGTAGTCCTCATTTTTTTTTAAAAAAATCATCTCCATACAAACACTGAACAGGTCTAATTATTTATTATCAGCTTCAGAGAGAACTCATTTAATACTGCTTTCAGCCTCTTACATATGTTCAATCTACTTCTCTAACTATTCTTCAATGTTACAGCTTCTTTTCATATTACTGAAAAAATAATATCTATCGAGTCCTCTTCAGTCAACAACACCCTCAGTACCTACAATTGCTGACCTCTGTTCCATCAAGTTCATTGATTGACATCATCTGAGAGTTCCACTCATATTCACTATGTATGCACAAGTCAGTCAATATACTTTAGCATAGCCAAGTAGGATATTGGATATATTAGATACAGCCAGCCTCACCTACATATCTTCTCTTTCAGTGCAGGATTGTGGTATTCATTTAGAATGGTTTGCATTATTTGGATACAAAGCAGATAAAGGTGATTTGGATCTAATGTTGAGACTTTCACAGATTCTGTGGAATATCTCCTTAAAGAAGCCATGCCTGAATATTTCTGCTATGTGCATTTCCCACTGTGCTTTCCTTGTCTGATCATCTGTCATTAGGATGACACTACAGAACAGTTTAAATTATATTTTACAATGAAAACTATTTTTCTTTCAGTTTTATTAGCACACCATTTTCTTGTCACAGAACTGAAGATATTTTCTCCCAGTTTTAAAACATAACAAGGTTTAAGAATGTGTATGATGTAAATCAAATATTGATCAACTGCAAAAATGTGAACTCTACTAATGTGCGTGGAATCAAATACACAACAGATTTTTTGTTATAAATTTATATGCAACAAATAAACAGACCAGCATATTGTAAAGACAGTGGAATGCAATCAATTTTAAAAACATAGAAAATTCATTGGAGTCTAAAAAAAGGAAAAATGAGAAAATATTAAAACAGAAAGTATATCTAAAAGTCCAAGAATCTAAAAGAAGGGGTAGGAATACTATATGGGTGTAAGATAGCATAAAAGGTTAGTATGTGAAAGACTATATCAAATTATCAAGCACTCTAATATGATGAAAAGGGACGCAGTGGCTCAGTGGGTTAGGACACTGAGCTTGTCAATCAGAAGGTCGGCAGTTTGGCGGGTCAAATCCTGAGTGCCACGTAACAGAGTGAGTGCCTGTTACTCGTCCCAGCTTCTGCCAACCTAGCAGTTTGAAAGCATGTAAAAATGCAAGTAGAAAAATAAAGACCACTATGGTGGGAAGGTAACAGCGTTCCGTGCACCTTTGGCATCTAGTCATGCCGGCCACATGACCATGGAGACATCCTTGGACAAGCGCTGGTTCTTCGGCTTTGAAATGGAGATGAGCACCGGCCCCTAGAGTTGGAAACGACTAGCACGCATGTGTGGGGAAACCTTTACCTTTACCTAATATGATGACTTAGGTGTTCATTAAGTCCAGTTTGTGGCCCAGGTCACTGTCTGAAAATTTTGAATGCTGCAACATAAAACCTGTCAGTATTGTAGTATGATTGGTATCTGAAAGCAGCAGGGAAGTATAGAATTATCCTATTAATTCTGGGTTTTTATGCAGCAATAGAGAGATGCATACAAATGAATTGCAGGGGTATTGTGTCTCTGGGTAAGGAATTTTCCTATACAGATAATTCTTAACCTATAACCATTTGTTCAACAACTGTTGATAATTACAATGGTGCTGAACAAATTAGGGTTACATTCTCTCAGAGCCATCTCAGCACTCCTGCAGTCAATTGATCTTGATCTAAACACTTGGAAACCAATTTTCATTTACAACAGGTTGCAGACCCCATGTTATTGCCATTTGCAACCTCCTGCTGGCTTTCCAAGTTAAAAGGAAAGCTTGCAGGGACAAGTGACAAGTTGCTGCGGTAAATCTTCACCCTCCCCCAGTCTCTGTGCATTTACATTGGGCCAGCTGCTCACATACCTATGCACATGTTCCAACCCCCATCACATCTTCCTTGCACTATCATGCACTCACAAAAACTGTCTCTGACCTGTGCTACACATTTTGTGCACCCCTTTGCTCTCTGCATTCACCCTGACCTGCATTATTCCTCTCACAGAGACATTCCCACCCTTGTGTACCCATTCTAATCTACACTGTATCTCTCATGCACCATTGTGTGCCCTCCTGACCCTTCCTCAAAACCTCACACATCCACTCTATTGTGAACCATGCCATTTGCACCCTCATGCATTCACTCTACAGATTTTATTTTCCTGGGCTCAAGATCACTACAGACAGGGACTGCAGCCAAGAAATTAAAAGAAGCCTGCTTCTGGGGAGGAAAGCCATGGCAAATCTAGACAGCACACTAAAAAGCAGAGACATCACCCTGCCAACAAAAGTGTGTATAGTCAAGGCTATGGTCTTCCCAGTTGCAATTTATGGCTGTGAAAGTTAGACCATAAGAAAGGCTGAGCGCCAAAGAATTGAGGCCTTTGAACTATGGTGCTAGAGAAGACTCCGGCGAGTCCCTTGGACTGCAAGGTGATCAGACCAGTCAGTCCTAGAGGAGATCAACCCTGACTGCTCTTTAGAAGGCCAGATCCTGAAGTTGAAACTCAAATACTTTGGCCACCTAATGAGGAGGAAGGACTCACTGGAGAAGAGGCTAATGCTGGGAAAGGTTGAGGGCAAGAGAAGAAAGGGATGACAGAGAATGAGGTGGCTGGATGGAGTCTCTGAAGCAATAGGCATGAGCCTAAATGGACTACAGAAGATGGTAGAGGACAGGCAGGCCCGGAGTAATGTTGTCCATGGGGTCGCGATGGGTCAGACATGATTTCGCAACTAACAACAACAAGCATGCACTCTATCCTGCACTGTGCCTCTCACATAACCTTGCTTGCATCATCTTACACCCTTTCCTGACTTTCCTCGATGACCTCAGTCCCTCCCATCCTAGAAGCATCCACTTGCAACTTCCTGCCAGCTTTCCCAGTGACATCTCTCTCTCTCTCTCTCTCTCTCTCTCTCTCTCTCTCTCTCTCTCTCTCTCTCTCTCTCTCTCTCTCTCTCTCTCTCTCTCTCTCTCTCTGTGTGTGTGTGTGTGTCTGTGTGTATGTGTGTATGTGAACAGCCAGCAGAAAGTTGCCTCACCTAACAACTGCGGAATTCAATTAACAACAGCAACCTGAGACTGCAAGAATTGCCATCATTAAATGACTACCTCACTTAGCAATGGAAATTTAGTAATTTGAGAATGATTGTATCACCCTTCAAGGACCACTCAGGAGAAAGTACGACATTATGCCAGAATAAAGGCCCTCTGGTTTTTAGGAACTTCAAGTTTAGTTAGGTATTTAGTGTGAGCTTTGGCCTGATTACATCCCATACTGAATAGAAGACAAAGTGATGAATGAAAGAAAGGGAGGGAGGGAGGGAGGGAGGGAGAGAGAGAGAGAGAGAGACAGACAGACAGACAGAGACAGAGAGAGAGAGAGAGAGAGAGAGAGAGAGAGAGAGAGAGAGAGAGAGAGAGAGAGAGAGAGACAGAGAGAGAGAGAGAGAGAGAGAGAGAGAGAGAGAGAGAGAGAGAGAGAGAGAGAGAGAGAGAGAGAGAGAGAGAGAGACCACAAAATTCAATATTTTTTTTCCTTGCAGGCTTATATATAACAAAAGGTTTTCTACAACTTTTATGCTCTTGGAACTAATAGATCTGATCAGTTGCTACTGTGAAACTTGTTTATTATTGTTGTTAATTATCCTACTGAGAACACAATGTCAAATGGTAATAATTCACATTTCATTGGTTATTATTCCAATAATAAACAAATTAAGTTTTACTACTCCTGTTAATTCTATTTTTAGACTGGGTATAGTGTCAATTCCAAAATTTGCTGTAGGAATTAAAATAGGGCAGGGTGGCTAGTTAATTTGCACAAAATTGTTATATGTATTATTCCACAGACAACTTTATTCTTGCCTTATTTGCTCTTATGGGAGACTTCAATAAGTTTTATTCTGAAATGAGAGGTAATAAAGAAAGCCACTTACCTATCTGATGCTTATGCAAAGCTTATCTGAACTATTTCTTTCCCTTAGGTCTGAGGCATTTCATACTTCCTGTTTAGAGATACATTAGGGAGTTATTACAAGAACAAATTTTATAACAGTCTTTTAGGTTCTTTTGTCAGCAGTGATCCAAAGATTAAAAAGTATGAAAAGATAAAATGTACTGTGGGACATCTTAATTAAAAAATGTCTGCTCTGTAAGAATGAACAAAGCTAAATATATTTATATTTCAACTTCTACAGTAGAGACCTTCCTGTCTGACTTGACTGAATATTCAATATGGAGAATGCTTACCTGCCCTATGTTTAGGCATTAAGGTTATTCTCTGTTACTTCCGTTGCTTCCTTCAGCCCAATGAGATCTCAAAATATGTAAGGGCTCATGTGAATAACACAATCAAGTAGAATTGTTTTTAGAATCAGAATCCTTTTCAGAAGGACCGATCCTAGTTCTGTCAATCACATTTATTGGATTCATCATGATGAAATGATTTCAGTGTTGTTGGCTATGCACCCATGTTCTCAGAGGATATCCCAATCTTACTCCAGAAATTTTTAATAAACATTCATTTATTAATCATTAAATGCCATCGGACCTCCGGTTTGTCACACAGCTGCTAAGGACGTCTGGGAGACTTGCTCTCCCATGTCAAGTTTCACATCACTGGGGGGCCCTGAAAAGGGCCAAAAGTTGCCCTGCAGAGGCGAGCAGCAAGGAGGGGTGCTCGCTAGATCATGGGAGAACCACAACTCTCCCATTAGACCTGGCAATTCCTCCAAACTGGCAGACAAAAGGACCGGCCATTATGGCTCATCCCTAGGCTGTGAACAGCCGAAGTCACATTTTCCACCAGGCAACTCTTAAAGCAGTGCGGAAGAGACTGCGTGAGATCTACCTCTTTTACACCGTAATTACTTTCTGTACCTCCTTAAGCTGCTAAGCATTTCCCCCCCCCCTGCGGTGAGGGAAGGGGGACTTTCGCCTTCCCTCCAGAAAGAGCGGCGACTAAATTTCCTATTTTTTATTGTCTACTTCTGTTAGAAATCTGGATTCTTTCTTATGAAAAAAAAAGAAAAGAAAAACTGAAAAGATTAAGACAACTTTGGGACTCAAAAGGAAACTTTAAAAGGTGCCTGGCTGACTGCCCAGGGAAATAGATAAGATACATAACCTTGAGAACTTTGAAACAACAGCTGTGAAAGGCTTTGTGTTCCCTACCTAGAAAAAAAATCTCTCTTTTGGATTTTCTAAGTGTAAAGCCTTTAGCTTAAAATACCAATATGGAAGAAGACCAGGAACAAAATTTATTTATACATGAAAATCAACAAACTCTTGCTATGTTGAAAACACGAATCCAAATTGTTACCATAACCAATGAAATACTAAGAGGCTATGTGAAGGAACAAGAAGACAGCCCAGATATGAAAGCCCAAACTTTGACCACAACTAAAGAATCATCTATACAAAATACAATAGAAAAAATGAAACATTTAAGTACGATGACAGAAGAATCTACTACTAAACAAATATTGGTATTTGAAAATCCAGAAAAGACATTGACAACTTGGGAAAAGGAAAAGGTTTCTTATACAACTCAGAAGGAACTAGAGGATCGGGAAAAAGAACAGTTGGATGAAAAGACAAACAATTTAGAACAACTACGTCTATATGGAAGAATAAAGAGACAACCCACTAGACCTACAAGTCCTCTCAAAAAAATGGTGATTGGATGGTTTTACCAATATCAATTAATATACATGATATTACAAGAAGGTTGGTGGCCTCAGCTTATAAAGAAAATTTATATAAAATGTTTTAACGGTGGCATCTCTCCCCAGCACGATTACCCAAAATATACAAGACAATATCCCCTAGCTGTTGGAAGTGTTCTGAAGAATTAGGTACTTATTTTCATGTTTGGTGGTCCTGTAATAAGACGCAAAAGTATTGGCAAAGGATTTAGATATAGTTAGAAGAAATATTAGGACGGAGTGTAGATTATAGACAAGAATTTTTCTTACTAGGCATAACAACAGAGAAGCATACCAAAGAAGAGTTATATATAATGATACATGTCATCACAGGAGCAAGAATGACACTCGCCCAGAAATTGAAAAACAGTGAAATACCGGACGAGAGTGAAGTGATAAATAAAATTTGGGCGTGCGCAGAAATGGACAAGTTAACTTTGGAAATTAAAAATAAAGACCAGTCAGATTACCACAAAATTTGGAATAAGTTTTACTCATGGTGGGAACAGAAAGGAAGGTCACAACAGAAACACACAGGATGCTGATTTCACATATTACTAGAATAAGGTGGTTGATAAGATTGAATATTCTATAACTGTACTGTATATAAATGATATGTACATAAAGTGTATATATGTATATAAAACACAAAAATGATGTAAGACAAGAAGGATTGTCGGAACGTTAACACCTTGTCCAAAGTTTTAAATAATAAAATTTGCTATTAAAAAAAAGAAATAAAAGAAATTTTGATTACTACTTAAAAAAAAACAACTGAAAATTAGCGAAAAGGAAGGATATCATATTGTATCCTTAATTTGTTGACATAGAGGGTGAGAAGTTAAGCAAACAGGATGTGTATTTTCAGTGCTTTTTTTCTAAAAAAAAAAAAAAAGGTGCCAGAACTCTCATCTTGGCGGGTGCAGGAGGCAAGGGGGGGGTGGCGCTGCTGCAGTCACGGGTGCGAGGGGTGTTGGTGGTGGGCTGCCCCCCAGGGCCGGAGCCACTGCAACTCATGCTGTGGGAGCAGCGGGGCCCGCTCTATATGGCGGGGCTGCGTGGTGCAGGTGGTGGAGGCAGTGCAGGCCAGGCAATGCAGGGTGGCCACTTAGGCACGCAGGGTGAGGCGACGGTGGCACAGGTCCAGCACCAGGTATGCCACCAGCCTGGCTGACATGGGTGAGCACAAGAAAGGAGTGCACATGGACTCCGCAGAACCCACCTCCCACTCCTTGTCCTCTCTTACTTACCTAGTTGAGATGGTGTAGTTGGGCAGCAGGGAGGGATGCAAAGTTCCTGCCAACTCGCCTTCGCTGCAGACAACTTGCCAGTGCAAGATTTGCCGGGCAGGTCTTTTGGCATGCTCAGCAGCAATTCCTATTGCCTTTTGAAAGCCAATAGGCTTTTGAAAGCCAATAGAGGGAGTAGCATAGCTTGTGCAAAAGCTTTTTTTGTGTGTGTGCAAAAAAGGGTGCCGGAATGCTTGGTAGGCTGCATGTACAGGCCTGCTTTAGAATTTATTTTGGAGCATTCAACTATCTAGAGCAGGCATATCAAACTCATTTTGTTTGAGGCAACTTCTTATTTAAAAAAATTGCTATTAATTTGTTTTAATAAAATAATTTAAATCAATTTTTTCACTGGATTTCAAATTAAATGAATTATATTGGTTGACAATGAGATTTTTTTTAGTACTATTGCCAAATGCAATAAACTGGTTTTAGGTATATGTGTGCACTAATGATTTCAACACCAATACATTTTAACAACATATTCTATTTGTAAATGAACGCAAATGCAAATTATACAGTTTTTTGTGCAAAAATAAAACAAAATAACAGATTTAAGAGCTGGTATCATTAGTTATCCTTAGATAAAAAATAATTCCATCATCCAAAACTTTGTTATACTATATTTAATGAACATATGCTTTGGGATTAAAAAAAAAAGACTGACTATATTTGATTGTGTATCACCATGGCATTAAAACAAAATTCGAACAGTGTATGAAAAATAAAGGTTCCCTAAACATCTGCTGGCTATATATATACATTTTCCTTGATAGCACTCTATTGCCTTCTTTTTAGCCTTTTTTTCAACTTCCCAGCTTAAAAAAGGCAAGGCACATGGAACTGAAAGTTACAGAGACTGTTTAAGCAGGTTGCTAAGCAACCTGTTCACACTCGGCCCTTCCCTCCCACTTTTAAATTAGCCTGTATAGATCGCATTTCCTTGGATTTGAGCCATCTGAAGGCCTGTCACTGCTATGCATTCTGCTGCTCTGCAACCTGGCTGCCTGAGGAGAATTTGGCTCTCCGGAACAGTTTCCTTCAGCTTTGTGTGTGTGTGTGTGTGTGTGTGTGTGCGTGTGTGCAAAAAAATATGCCAGAACGTCGTTCTGAGCGTTCTATGGGGAAAAAAGGCCTAGATATATCACATATAATTGAAGATTGTAATTAGTTGTGTGTGCATGTTCAGCAAGTGTGATGTATTTGTGCTGGCATTTCTAGAACTCTTTCCAACCACATCCATAAAAATCTATAACAAACATTGCAATTCTTAAGGCCATGTTTGGTATTTCCCAGCAATTGGTTACTGGAAGGAAAAAGCAATCCCTGCTGCGTTACTGACCCCAGAGAAGCATTTGCATGTATGCAGGTATCCTTAGGGTGCATAACATCTTATGCTAGGATAACATCTTATGCTAGGATACATAAAATCTTATGCTAGGATACATGACCACTGCTTTTCCAGAATGTGAAAACTGAAAGATTGTGACTAAACAAAATTTTAATGTACAGATAATACCACCAGAAATTATTTTAGCCTTTTTAATAAATGTTTTTGATATTAAGCTCACCATGGAAAACATCATATATTGTTATGTATATACTAGATTAATTATTTAAAGACTGAAGTGCAACATAACTAGATTCTAAATAATCTATTTCTCAAAACACACAACAGTCCAAACAGTAAAAGTAAAGTCCAAATTAAGAATATTTCATTCTTAAGAATTGTTTAATTTAAAGTGGTTTAGTTGTAATACATGGTTAGATTCAAAATAGTTTTCAAGAGTATGTACAAAAGATACTATTTTTTTTCTAGCATCAGTTAAATTAGATATATTACATTGAGAAAAATGTTTCTCATTTCTTTCCTGTTACCTTGATTTCATTGCAGAGATGTTAACATAGGAAATAGATTATTTTGTTATCTAATTTTACCTTCCAAAAGACAGAAGCAGATGAAAAATGTGAGGTTCTTTCTTGTTGGCTTTTCTGAATTAGCTGTTTTAGATTCTAAAAGTTTAGTTCCTAAAGAAATAACCCTGTAAATAATTTTAAAGTCCTCCTCTAGTGCAGGGGTAGGCAAGCTTGGCTCTTTTATGATTCAAGTACTTCAACTCCCAGAATTCCTGAGCCAGCAAGGCTCAGCTTGGAAACCTCTCCCTTTCCCCTCAGCATGGCTGGCTCAGGATTTCTGGGACTTGAAGTCCACGAGTCATAAAAAAGGGTCAAGATTGCTTAGCCCTGCAATAGGCTTTCAGATGGAGATATATATATATATTTTTGCAAAAAAAAAGTTGCCGGAAGGCCTTTCTGAGTGTTCTATGAGAAAAAAAGCCCTGTGTATTTTGAATATTAGATTTTGTAAGGAATGGTGATAGATGAATTGGGAGTATACTAAAAATCTTGGGAATGATAAATATCAAACGTTAAAACTAAATGTTAGTGGAAATTAACATTGAAAAATCTATTAGGTCATTGATTGTCTAAAAGATTGTATGTTAAAACAATTAGAATATGTGTAAACTAAAAACTATGAATATATGTAAGAAAGTTATTTTCTATGTGATGGATGGGATAAAACATGTCTTTAAACCTACAGATAATCAGTATATATGAAGGGAGAAAGAGAGGAAACATTTATGGTAGCAATTTGAAATCTGTACTAATGATATCTGTATGTAATTGAATTACTACTACCCAGCCACCACGTTGCTTTTCAAATATGTGAATGTAATATTAGAAAATCAATAAAATTTGTTAAAAAATAAAAGTAAACATTAAATGCCATCAATTGACAATGAGTTGGTACAAAGAGAATATCACATTATATGCAACCAACTTTATTGAAGCAACACACTTAAATACACTGCAAAACAGTGGAACATTTAAGCGTGCATATGAATAATTAGGCGATTCTGAATGCTACAGTTCCCTGACAAGATCATCACCATGGGATCTATTTTCTGTGAAAATTCTGATTTATTTTCCAAGCAAATGTCTACTGAACTGTTGAATGCAAGAAGCCTTGTTAAAGTTTAGTAAGGAAAAAAAAAAGAAAATACAGATAGTCCTTAACTTATAACCACTTAAACTTAACTTCTTGGAGCTGGAGTCAGATAATTCCTCTGGGTAGGCATAGACCTCTACTGTTTTGATTGTGTCTTCTATATCTAAAGAGTGTATGGATTTATTTTTCTCACTAAATTCAGTACTGAGGAGAGAATGGAATGGCACAGACCTTGTTTCTACTTGTTTATAAGTTATCTTGCTTGGGTTTGGAAGTTAAGCATTCATGTCTGGTTAAGCATTCATGTCTGGACCCAGATTGTTGGGGGCAATTAAGCTGACTTTGTAATAATGCCACTTGGGGGGTGTATGAAAGCCCTAATAAGCAGGCATATACATAGAATGAAGGCTACTGCTAAGCTTGTAAGCCGCCCTGAGTCTTTGGAGAAAGGTGGGATATAAATGGAATTTAAAAAAAATACTATTTCAATATGGAGATTCTGGGGGGAATGGAGACAAACGTATGAATGACACAAAGCAACCTGGAAAACCACAGTCCACACTGTTGAAAAGACTGCTATGTGAAAGTTCTATGAAGTTCACTAACAATAAACCAGATAAGTTGTTTGCATCTCTATCAATCACAATGGAAGAATTGAGCAAGAAAGAAAGCTAAATTTATTGTTAGTCTGAATCCATACAGTATTTTTATTCAGTAACGTTCCTAAATCAGTTCCCAGAAATGCCACTGTTCATTTCTAGATGATAATCCACATGAGCCATGAAAAAGTTCCAAATTGCACAAAAGCTGAACAAAACAAAGATATTAATTATATAGATTGATTATTTTTTATTGCAGTAGCAGTAGAAAAAAAATGAAAAATTAATATTAGGGAGTTATCTCATACTACACTGCTCATATAAAAACATTAAGTACAATTCCCATCACAATTTAAATTACATTTCCTGTAGTATAAATACCTTACATATCTAAAAATTCATAAAAAATAATGATTTTAAAATCTTTGCGCATTATTATGACAACTTGAAAAACAGCCCTCCCCCACCACCCCTCTCTCTTTTAACCTCTTTTCTTAGCATGTTTGTAGACAATCTGTTCTTAGCAAGTGTTTATGCAAACAATGCTATTACATATTCCCCTGATATCTTCCTCCTGAGTGAAATAAATGATTTCATGATCCTAACTTCCAAGGCTATTTTATACTGATAAAGTCAAACTAAAGTAGAATCTCATGAGATGGCTTCTAGTGCATAACGCAACAGAATTCCCACAGCATGTTTTGTCCAGATTAGGTTTATTCACTGATTAGCATTTAGATGACACTGTTCTTCTTCCTGTCAGATTCCTTTACTGTATCTTGTTCGATGTCCTGCAATTCATAAATACCTTTAGCAGTTTTTACAGGACACCATTAAAATAAAAAAATAAAAAAGAAGAAAGGTCATTGGATATTTTGATAGTTTGCCATAGATGTATCCAGCATTTATGCAATTCAGTATGTACTGGATAAAGGCTCTTAATAAATGAATAATCAAATAGACAGTAAGAGGAACACATTTTCATTGGAGCTTCTCTTTTGGTGGTTGAGGCCTTAAAAGTAAATGCTAAAAACAGCTGCTTTCCCAGAATTCTGACAGGACAGAATGTTTCTGTTTTCTCTTTCTGCTCATGGAAAAAACTAAAAAAATAATAATAAGTAAATTGTGTTTTCAAAAGATCTCTTTATTCAGAGATTTCCTGCATCTTTAAAAGCCCTGGGCAGGTAAAAGGAGATAAAAGATTGTGGGAAAGGCCCTTTACTGGGACAGATGGAAAACATGCAAGTACATAAAGAAAAATCATATTAAATATATTTAATAAATTCAATTTAAAATTAACATATAAATTAACTTTATTCTTCATCCTGGCCCTCTCTGTGTTTAGACTGAGTTTTTCCAAACTTCCTTGCCAGTTTCCCACAAACAAAGTCAATAGGAAAACCAGCACAAAGTCAGAAGTCACAAGCCAGAAGTTGTGAATGTTCCAACACTGGAAGTTTTAAAGAAGAGATTAGACAACCATTTGCCTGAAATGGTATAGGGTTTCCTGCCTAAGCAGAGGGCTGGACTAGAAGACCTCCAAGATGCCTTCCAACTCTGTTATTCTGTTCTGTTCTGTTCTGTTCTGTTCTGTTCTGTTCCGTTCCGTTCCGTTCCGTTCCGTTCCATTCTGTTCCGCTCCGCTCCGCTCCTCTCCATTCCATTCCATTCTAATTATGAGTCATGGTGATTCACTTAACCAATAGCAACTGAGGGTTGCCGGGATTGTCATTGCTAAGTAATGTAGTCATGTGACTACATTACAATTACAACATTTAGCAATGGAAATTTTGATCCCAATTACCATCTTTACATAAGAGCTACTTATATAAGAAACTACCACAGAAGGAGAAAATTAATTTATTCTCAAAGTACAAGTTACGTTTTGAAGCAAATATAAAACCTTTCCATTTTTTTTCTCTGCATTGAGAGGATGTCCACCAATGTGGTTATTTTTACAAACTATTATAAATATATAGACAAACATAAAAAAATATTTATACTGTGTGGAAAAAAAACTGCCAATTTTCTCTACGTAATGATTTCATTTGTGCCATGATGTTTCACTATACAACATTTTATAGGCATGGAATATGGCATATTTAACATGAATATGGAGCTTTACTTTTGTGAATAAAACTGTTTTGTTCATTCTTTGAAAATATTTCAGTATCTTGGATTTCCTCTTAGTGGATTAAAGTTATTCAATAAAAGAATGCTATACATATGACAAGTTACAAAGCATCTTTTGAAAACTAATTTTAGATTAAAGAAGGGTTTTCTCTCAAACATTTTATCAGTGTATTTTTCCATAGCCATCATATTCTAAACATCAGTAACCCTGAGCCTAAAAAAGCAAGCTGCTCATATTTATGATAGCATTCCTCTATGGTCAGGCTCTGTATTAAAGGAGACTCCATCAATAAGAAGTATGTCACAGTCACTGAGCATATAATTGGGCACCATCAAGGCATTTTGAACAAAGCCCAAAGGGACACAACATATTTCAAAGTACACAGTGTTTTGGTTTATACAGTTTTGAGGGTAATACTCAGGGGAAGCAGCAGAATGACTGAAGGATGAAGTGAGAAATACACAGGCTTTTTTAACAATTCAAAAAAAGAAAGAAGAAAGAAAGAAAGAAAGAAAGAAAGAAAGAAAGAAAGAAAGAAAGAAAGAAAGAAAGAAAGAAAGAAAGAAAAGTGTCATTGATCTCTTCATGTACAGTAGTTCTTATATAAGGGAGTATACCCTAAAGTTTGCTTATTTGAAAAGCTCAACAAGGAAAACAATGTATGCAGCCAAGGCTAAACAGCTTTACAATGCTACTAATAAATCAGTGCTATTGTTTTCTTCAAGGAATCCAAAGAACTAGCTGCATCAATCTTTTGCAAAAATAACAAACGGTGTTGAAGCACCTCTTATCTATGCATCACTTTTCCCAAATTGCATTAGATTTCATCGATGCAGGGAATTTCGTCCTGAGAAAAGCTATAGAGAAATGAAGTGAAGTGAGATTCACCCAAATGTGTGTAATAATAGATTTGTCTTTAATGCCTTGAAATATGCACTCACAGGCTTCGTATAACTACAGTTTGAATACTTTCTTACCCCTCATAAAGACTAAGATAAAAATGCACTAGCTGTGCTCTTTGTCCATTATTCCAGGGATAGTGCCAGCTTCATTGTGCAATAGCCAATCACTGAAGAATAAAAAACAAGTAAGCCAAGTCCAGTAAGTTCTAGTTGCTGGCACATCAGAGTAAGTCAAGCAGAGTGAATAGCCAGTTAATGATTAAGGATTAAAAAGTGACTTTGTGGTTTAGATGGTAATGTCTAGTATTCTAAGCACAAGATGATAAATGACAGTTTGCAAACATAATTTTGAAAACTTTGTTTAATTAGCCATTCATGCCTTGGATGGCATAAATAATATCATATAGTAAATAGATAACCAATGGCTATTATTCCTGGCCTTGAAATCTCACACTTCTGTACCATTCAACTCTGTTTTTACACAGTATTGGTGATGTCTCTCTCATGCAGAATTATGTGTCTAGTTCAGATTCCACAAAGGTTGAAGAAAGTGGTTTTGTTTGAAAATGTGCTGAGTTTTGAAGGGGATAGGTGGGATCTTACTAGTCACCATTTCTTTTTCTGCCATCTGTAGAAAGCTGTGGTGGTGCAGTAATTAGAATGCAGTAAGGTAAAGGTAAAGGTTCCCCCGCACATGCGTGCTAGTCGTTTCCAACTCTAGGGGCCGGTGCTCATCTCCGTTTCAAAGCCGAAGAGCCAGCGCTTGTCCGAGGACGTCTCCGTGGTCATGTGGCTGGCATGACTAGACGCCAAAGGCGCACGGAACGCTGTTACCTTCCCACCGCAGTGGTCCCTATTTTTCTACTTGCATTTTTACATGCTTTCGAACTGCTAGGTTGGCAGAAGCTGGGACGAGTAACAGGCACTCACTCTGCTACGCGGCACTCGGGATTTGACCCGCCAAACTGCCGACCTTCTGATTGACAAGCTCAGCGTCCTAACCCACTGAGTCACCACGTCCCGCGTATTGCAGTATTGCAGGTTAATTCTGCCAACTGCCAGCAGTTTCATTCTCACTAGCTCAAGGCTGACTCAGACTTCCATCCTTCCAAGGTGGGTAAAATGAGCACCCAGATTGTTGGGGGCGATATGCTGACTCTACAGAGGGCTGTAAAGCATTATTAAGCGGTATATAAATCTAAGTACTATTGCTATTTTTTGAGTCTGACATCACAACTCCACACATGATAGAATTTTGGCCAATTAAGAGTTTTATTTGCATATAGAACAGAGGTCCCCAACCTTTTGGGCACCAGGGACCAGTTCTGTGGAGAGAAGTTTTCCCATGGATTGGAGAGTGCATGTTTTTGTGTGTTGCCTGCATCCCGTGGATAGGGCTTTGCTTGTTTGTGTGAACCAGTTGCTGGCATGCCATGGCCTGGTAATGGTCCATGGACTTGGGGCTGGGGATCCCTGATATAGAAGGCTACATAAATACTGCTATTAAGTAATATAAGGTCCCAGTTCCTTACGTGAAGTTGAGATATCATATCAGTCTAATCAGATAATCCAAGCGGAGACTTTTGATCAAGCAGCCCTTTATTTGATCAAATTAAAAAGCTGGCTGGTCAACAATCTGGCAGAGTTACATCCAGAAACACCACACCTTAGAAAGTTGATAGCATTGCTTTATAAACTTTATAAACCAAAAGACCTCTAAATGCTAACATAACCAGAAAAAATTCCCTTTGCTATCACCAAATATCTCTCCAAATCAGCTTGTGTCCATGGCAGCTATCCAGGTTTCCAAAGAAGCTGGGTGTGTTTCCTCCACACACACAGGCAGCAACATGTAAAAAGGAAAGCCATACCCTTGTTTTCACAAAACGTTCTTTTGCAGTGTTATTTTAACCAATTAGTTTTCTTTATCTTTCTGTACATATACTTCTTGCCTTGGGCTAATGGAGGTTCCTGCACAAGCATAGAATAGAGAAGCAAATGTATCAAAGGAGACCCTGGCATTATCCATATGTCTCGTGTTATTCTTCTCAAGAGGTATAGTCTGTGCATTCTTCCATATGTCCAGGTTTGAACTTGTTGGTAGGGCTTTACTGTATTGACAGAAGCATAATAAATGACCCTATCCCCCACTTTGCAAGTGGAATATGTAGTCTTGTTATAAACACAACTCCCTTTTGTTCCTTTAATTATTGGGCCCATGGTCTGAGGAAGTTGTGGGAGAAACAGCAGCAACAAAGTAAAAAAAAATGTAGCAATACACAGTCTATATATGACAAACCTAAGTTCCAGAGTAGTCCAGTCCATTTAAGTTTTTCTCCTAGTTAGACAGAAACAGTTCAACAGGTGAGGCAGGTCAAAATTTCACTTTCAGGCCATCCAGTTGCAGAGCTTGTCACTGGAGAGGGAATGATGGGAATTTCCATGGACTCATGCTTTTTTTTAATTAAAAAGTTTTATAAAAGTTACAATATAATCCCCAAAACCAACCCACCCAAAACCACCCCCCTCTCCCTCCCCCACTTCCCAGAGCTGAGTACAGGGTTACAAATATAATAAACATAATCTAACTAACATTAACAAACTATATAGATAACCAAGTTCATAATGCACTTTAACTCCCCTTTAACATAGACATAATAATAATAAAAACATAAACAAATTAATATCCAAGTTATTAAACAATACTAATAATAATAATAATATAATTAAAATTAATAAAAATTCCACTATAATAAACTACTAGTAATAATAACAATCTAAAATTTATTCATAGGCTAGATGGAACTTTTTAGTCCCATATTTATTTTGAATATAATCTATCCATCTTCTCCAGAACGAAATGTATCTTTCTTGAGAATGATCCTTCAGATAAGCAGAAATCTTAGCCATTTCTGCTAAATTTGACACTTTAAACGTCCATTCTTCTATAGTAGGCAAACTATCCTTCTTCCAATATTGCCCTATCAATAACCTTGCAGCTGTTATCAAGTTCAACATCAAGTTAGTTTCTTTAGTATCACAATCTGTAATAACACCCAATAAAAATAGTTGTAGAGTAAACTTTATCTTTCTCTTAAAAATCTTTTGAATGTTCCACCAAATTTTAATCCAAAAAGCTTTTATATTTCTACAAGTCCACCACATATGAAAATAAGTAGCATCCAAACTGCCACATCTCCAACATTTGGGCTGTAAATTAGGATACATACAAGACAACTTTTTAGGATCCAAATGCCATCTATAAAACATTTTATAAAAATTTTCTCTTAAATTTTGGGCCTGGGTGAATTTTACATTTCTAACCCAAATTACTTCCCATATATCCAATGGGATCAGTTCTTGAATATTTTGAGCCCACTTTGCCATACAATCTTTAACTAATTCCATTTCTGAATCCAGTTCTATTAAAGCATTGTAAATTCTCTTTATATGCACTCGGTTTTGATCTTTGATCTGTTTTACCAAATTTTCATCTGTTAATGTAATGCCAACCTTTTGATCTAACTTCCACCTGGCTTGCAATTGAGTATACTGGAACCAGGACTGTACAATATTTTCTTGTTTTAACTCACCTAATGACTTTAATTGCCAATCATTCCCTACCAATCTAAGTAATTCCTTATAAGAAATCATATCCAAACTCACACCCATAGATACACCCTCTATCGCGTGTCTAGGAATCCCTCAAATTGGTATTTTATAATTTAACTTATAATAATACTTTTTCCAGACACGCAATAAAGCACTTCTTAAAATATGAGATTTAAAAGCCTTGTCAACTTTTTTATCATAAATTAAATATGCATGCCACCCATATAATAAGTCCCATCCCTCAAGATAAAGTATTCTTTTATTTGTTAAATTAAGCCAATCACTAACCAGTGTTAAAACCACCACATCATAGTATAATTTCAAATTAGGCACCTTAAGTCCTCCTCTTTCCCGTGCGTCTTGTAAAATCTTAAGTTTAACTCTTGGTTTTTTCCCTGCCCAGATAAATTTATTAATACCCTGCTGCCATTCATCCAAATTAGCATCCTTTTTCAATATAGGTATCATTTGAAACAAAAAGAGAAACTTTGGTAAAACATTCATTTTAACAGCTGCAATTTTCCCCAGCAAAGATAATTGTAGTTTTTTCCAATTATTTAAATCCTTTTGTACTTTTAGCCATAATGTCTCATAATTATTCTTATATAATTTCACAAATATTTAACCTTTTTCACTATTTCATAACCTGTCAATTTTACTAACGTTTCCTTTTCATTCACAGTCATATTTTTAGATAATATTTTAGTCTTATTATTATTTACCTTAAATCCAGAAACTTTTCCATATTGAGTTATAATTTCCATCAAATCTATAACCGATTGAGTCGGTTGAGATAATGTCACAACCAAGTCATCCGCAAAAGCTCTTAACCTATAATCATTCTGTTTTAGTTTTATTCCCTTTATTATAGTTGATTCATGAATTTTAATCAATAAAATCTCCAATGTTAAAACAAACAACAATGGTGATAGGGGACATCCCTGTCTTGTGCCTTTTTCAATTTTAAATGCCTCTGATAATCCCCCATTAATTATAATTTGTGCCAATTGTTGTTGATATATAGCCCTAAGAGAATGTAAAAATTTATCCCCAAAATTCATTTTATCAACAACCTTCAATAAAAGTTGCCAATTCAACTAATCAAAAGCTTTTTCAGCATCCAAAAATATCAATGCCGCAGGGACTTGGTTGTTCTTATCCAAATACTCAATTAAATTAACAATTTGTCTTACATTATATTTCATATATCTTCCAGTTATAAATCCAGACTAATCACTTTGAATCATTTGTTTCAAAACTTGCATTAATCTATTTGCCAATATTTTGGAAAAAATCTTATATATTATATATATATTCAAAAGTGATATAGGTCTATAATTCTTGGGCTGGGTAAGGTCTTGGTCCTCCTTTGGAATCAACGATATAAAAGCCCGTCTCCAAGACGGAGGCACTTCTCATCCAAACTGGATATTATTAAACAGTTCCTTTAATGGTTCTATCATCTCTGCAAATAATATTTTATAATAAATTGCTGATAATCCATCTGTACCAGGAGCCTTACCCACTTTTAACTGCTTAATTGCTAAAATGATTTCCTCAGAGGTAATTAAATGATTCACCTCCTTCCGTTGTTCATCTGAAAGTCTAGGGAAATGTGCTTCCTGTAAATACTTATCTATATCTAAAGCTTGTATATTTTCACTAGCATATAATTTTGTATAAAAATCTAAAAAACTCTTTTTAATCAACTTTTGTTGATATACCTCTTTACCTTTATATTCTATTTTCTCTATAATACACAATTTCTGTTTCTTCCTTAATTGATAAGCCAACCACCTGCCAGGCTTATTTGCATTACAAAACGTATTATGTTTCACATAACGCAAATTAGTTGCAACCTGATCAGCCATTAACATACTAAATTGCTCTTTCAACAAATTTATGGAAAACCTTAATCTCTAATCTGATGGGTTCAAAATAAGAGCTTTTTCCTTCAATTTAATCTTTTCTTCAAGCTTTTTACGTTTTTGTGTCTGCTTACGCCTATATCCATTATTCATGTGAATCAAAACCCCTCTCATAAACCTTTACTAGCATCCCAAACCATTTCCATCGATGTGCCTTTATGCATATTCAAAGCAAAAAATTCTTTCAAATGTTCTCTACATTTCTGCAAAAGCACCTCATATCTAAATAAGTTTTCATTCAGTCTCCAAGATCTTCTGTTCACATCTTCAGCGAATAACTCCAACCATACAGGGCTATGATCCAACAATGTTCTAGGAAAAATCTTAACATTCTTGACCCTGGAGAAAAGATCAGTAGTAATTAAAAAAATAAATTCTGGAAAACGATTGATGCCTATCTGAAAAAAAAGGTAAAGTCTCTATCTACCACATTCCATTCCCGCCAGATATCTCTTAGTTCCAAGTCATCTTTCAAATCAGAAAAAGCTTTAGACAATTTAGAATGATTAGGAGAATTTTTAAAAGATCCCTTCTTGTCTTTACTTGAGTCCAAAACACCATTCCAGTCACCCATCATAATAACAGATTTGTAATCCAATTGAATCAGTTTGTGATGTAAAAACTTATAAAACTTATTTTGCTGTTGATAAGGGTGCCGCGTAGCAGAGTGAGCGCCTGTTACTCGTCCCAGCTTCTGCCCACCTAGCAGTTCGAAAGCATGTAAAAATGCAAGTAGAAAAATAGGGACCACTACGGTGGGAAGGTAACAGCGTTCCGTGCGCCTTTGGCGTCTAGTCATGCCAGCCACATGACCACGGAGACGTCCTCGGACAAGCGCTGGCTCTTCGGCTATGAAACGGAGATGAGCACCGGCCCCTAGAGTCGGAAACGACTAGCACGCATGTGCGGGGGAACCTTTACCTTTACCTTAAGGGGCATATAATCCAATAATAAGAACTTTCTTGCCTTGTACCACTAATTCAATAATAACATATCTTCCTTGTGTATCAGATTCAATTAACCTAGCCGATAAGTCTCTTCTTAAATAAATAACCACTCCCCCTTTTTTATCTGGGGCAGAAGCTATAAAATGTGATCCCAACTGAGAATTAATCAGATACTTTTGATCTTTTGCAGCAATATGAGTCTCTTGTAGTTTAGTTTAGTTTAGTTTTATTGTATTTGTATACCGCCCTTCTCCCGAAGGACTCAGGGCAGTGAACAGGGCATACATAAAAAATACAGGATACAAAAATTAAAAAGAATTAAATAGTAGCCCAGCTAAAACAGTCGATAACAATATAAAAATCCCCATTAAAACCCCAACATATCTCCATCAGGCCAGGCCGGCTTGTTCAAATAGATGGGTCTTCAGACCGCGTCGGAAGGAGCGAAGGTCAGGTGCCATCCGGAGCTCGACCGGCAGCTGATTCCATAAAGCTGGAGCGCCCACAGAGAAGGCCCTCCCCCTGGGGGCCACCAGCTGACATTCTCTGACCGGAGGCACCCTGAGGAGGCCCTCTCTGTGGGAACGCACAGGGCGGAGGGAAGTTGACGCCGGCAGCAGGTGGTCCCTGAGGTACTCCGGACCCATGCCATGTAGGGCCTTAAAAACCATTACCAAAACCTTGAATCTCACCTGGAAGACAAGTGGCAACCAATGCAGCTCACGGAGCAAAGGTGTAACATGGGAGTACCGGGAGACTCCCAAGACAACTCTCGCGGCTGCATTCTGTACCAGCTGAAGCCTCCGAGTGGTCTTCAAGGGAAGCCCCATGTGGTTGATGGTATCGAAAGCCGCCGAGAGGTCTAATAGGACTAGGACAGAGGAATATCCCCTGTCCCGGGCCCTCCAGAGATCATTCACCAGAGCGACCAATGCCGTCTCCGTGCTGTACCCAGGCCTGAAACCCGATTGGCACAGGTCTAGATAATCCGCTTCATCCAGGACCAGAGGGAGCTGATGCGCCACCACACTCTCAACAACCTTCGCAAGAAAGCGAAGGTTGGAGACCGGACGAAAGTTATTTAACACAGCTGGGTCCAAGGCAGGCTTCTTGAGGAGAGGTCTCACCACCGCCTCCTTCAAGACGGCGGGGAAATTACCCTCACTCAAAGAAGCAGATATAACCGCCTGGAACCAGCCTCGTGTCCCCTCCCGAGCTGCATAAACCAGCCAGGAAGGGCACGGGTCCAATAAACATGTGGTGGAGCTCAACCTCCCCATAATCCTGTCCACTTCCTCAGGGGTCACAGAATCAAACTCCTCCCAGATAACATCGACAAGACCGCCCGTGTCCTGATCGTCAGCAAACAATGTCATTTTTATGTTGTTTCAGGTAGTGAAATACTTACTTTCTTTTTTGTGGTGAATTCAGGCCATTAACATTCCATGTCAAAAGCTTTGCCATCCTTAGTGGCCTGAAGCCTCTGGAACACTGCCTGAAGATCTGCCATTGATCTCTTCGGTCATGCCCCTCCCACAGGCTCTGTAATAACCGGGCCCTGTGTTGTTGGTCCAGAATCGGCCTTCTGTTTCTGCTCCTTTTCTTTACATCTATATGCAGCCCGAGTCATCCTCTGTTCCTTTGGGTTATCCTTTCACACTAAACTCTGTTCAATAGGCTCAGCCTGTGGTAAATCTCCAACAACCAGTGACATTGCACCTTCAACTGGTTGTTTATCTTCCAGCCTTTCTTCTATTCTCTTAGGTTGTGGAGATGGTGGAGAACCTGCTTTCAGGACATAAGTATAAAAATCTTTTCCCTTTGAAATTGTATTAATTCTATATCGTGTCCCTGCATAATTCACCACTATTCCAATAGGTATCTCCCATCTAAACTGGACCTGTCGATTTTTAAGCTCCTCAGACAAAAAAGCAAAATCTTTTCTTTTTCTAAGAATTTTTGGAGGTATTTCTTTTAAGATTATAATATTTTGATCTGCAATTTGGAATCTCTGTTGGTAAAAAGCCTGAATAATTGCATTTCGAAGTGATCTCCTAGAAAAATAAATAACCACATCTCTGGGTAAATTTTTCTGCCTCACAATCCAAGAACTGACCCTAAATATCTTATCCATCTCTCTTGATAACTCCTCAGGTTTATATCCCAAAATGGGAGCTGTAGCTTTTGCCACCTCCTCTTGCAAATCTTCTCGTGGATCCTCCTTTAATCCTCTTATTCACAATGCAAATTCCATATCTCTATATTGTGAGATGGTCACTTTGTCCTCTGTTCTATCAATCTTATTTTCAACTTTAACAACTCTGCTTTCTAATTTTTCAGTATTTTCCATAACTTCATCCACCCGGTCATCCAAGCATTCAATATGTGTAGCCAATCCTTGAAGTGCAAGCAGTATGTCTTCCCTCATCTCTCTATTTTTATTCTCAAGGAGGTCAGCCATCTCCTCCTTCATTTTACTGTCAAGAAGATCAGCCATCTCCTCCTTTATTTCTTGTGTTGCTTGCTTTAAAGCATCTTGAATATCTTTAAGCGTAAATGCCGGTGGTGGGGGAGAAGGTGGAGGGGATTTAGGCTTAGCTGTAGATTGCATTGCAGGTTGTGTTACAGGAGAGAAGATTGTACTTTTAGAAACAGCAGAAATTCCCAAACGCTTTGAAACCATTTTTCTGCTTATAAAAATCCACTTCTTATAAATTGCACTTTCCCCTTCAACAAAATCAGCAGTTAAAAAAGTAAAAACAAAGTCCCAGAAAAAAAGAATATTCTGTAAGAATTCTTTCTTTTTTTTAAAAAAAAAAGAAAAAACTCTTGAATACACAAAGTCCTATACGTTGTTTAAACTTTGTTGCCAAATGTATCTTTTTCTTGACACTGTCCTTTCACACAAAGAAACAGCATTCCGGAGCCATTTTTCCCCTTTGAATCAAATTAAAGACTCACAAGTCACTTTAAATAGCAGATGTGGATGCGGCATCTTGCTTCGCTCCTAAGCTCGGAGCAAAGGTGTCCTGGGTGTGGAGAAAGCCTCGGGCTCTGAAGGAGCTCTCACCCTCCAACCCCCAAATAATTAAGGGGGTCTAGGTGAGCTCTACCTCTACCCGAGGGAAATTCTCCTCGGGAAAGCCAAGGGACAGTGATTTTCGCTGTCTCGGCATGTTTTTCATGGAATCCCAGGACAGGCGGCCAAAAGAAAGCTGCCATCAGCGCAGTGTTGCCACCAGAAGTCCCATAGACTCATGCTTTGATTCCTTCACTCTCACTGCAGTTGAGGTCAGGAGGACTTGGCATGGTTGGGACCACTCAGAACTGGTACTTATAGGTGACAGTTCTTTCATCTGAACCCACTGTCCAGGACCAACAATGGTCAGAGGCAGGTGGCAGGGCAGCCTGGGCCTGTACTGGAATAGAAGACAAAACCTGCTCCAGATTTTGAAAATAATGAGTAACATTCTTCTCTTCTTCACTTACATTCTTGAACCTTTGTGCAACTCCCATCCATCATTTCAAACAGGACAAGGCAAATTTTCCAGAATTGAGGCCTGTAAATGGCCTCACCACTAGATGTCACAACCTGTACAGCCATTGTATACTATCCACAACATCAGCCAAAAACAAAACACATAACTCCTCCCCTTCTCAACATTCATTTCCTTCATGTACCTGCCTGCCAAGTTTCAGCCTCCCATGTGCATTCTCTTCTCTCAACCTTTATCTGCAATTCTATCACTTCATGTTCTAATCATATCAGTTTAGTGAGTTCAAGAACTGGGCAGGTTCTAAATCATCTAGCAGCTCAGCCCTTTTTGCTCAACACATCTTTTGCTACAGTATTCCAGAATCAACATTCATAAAGAGATTAAAAAAAACTTATTTTTTTCAGTGCAACTTCACAAAAGAAAAAAAAAACTTCTCTTTTCTCTTCCAAAGCAAAGAAAAAAAACACCATAGCAAGCCAGTAATAAGAAAGCTGAACATTTTTAAAAAAAAATGCACAAGGACCTCAGCCCCTTTTGAATTTCTCTCACTTACAGCATTCTTTCAACAAAATAATTTTCTCTTTTTGGATTCTCATGCAAACAACCTTGACTTAGTTCAGAACAATAACAACAACAACAAAATCTGCAATTTACTGTTTCTTTCACAGCCTGGGAGGGGGTGGGAAACACACACACACTCTCTCTCTCTCCCTCACACACACACAAACACACACTTACACTTCAGCATACTCACACATTCACTTCCATTCAAACTGCTTGCATGCACAATTTCACATACAGATATTTTATTTTCATGCTTTTTCCAGGCAAACCATTTATTTTTAAATAAAGCCTTCTTGGCTGTTATTATCAGAGAGTTTTGTCCCTCTCCCAAGACACATATATACACAGATATCATTAAGACAATATTTCCAACCCTGTTGCTTGTCTTCCAATAAGTGAGAAAAATCAAGATGTGATTCCAGTCAAATTGTGACATTGGGCCCTGAACCATCTCTTATTATTCACACTATTCCAAGCCCTTAACTTCTTTATTTATTTATTTATTTATTTATTGGATGGCCGAATATTTAAAACTCATCAGTTTGGAGTTTGAAGCCAAAACAGCCTCCCTTTTAATCTTTCTCCAAAAAAGGGAGGGGAACATTTATGGTTGCTTCCATTTTTCCCCCAGCAAATTCAAAGGGGAAAAACTACAGAGAGTAGCCCCCTCTCTTCACGTCCAACAATAAGGATGATTTCCAAGGACAGTAGATGGCGGTATTGTTTAACAGAAAAAAAAGTTCATTCAAAGAGCCAGATTAGAGGGGGGGGGGACTTATTCTTCTTTCATTTTTTCTTTTCTTTTCTTCAGTGTCTGGATTTGTTAAAAAGATAAGCTAGCCAAAATTTTTGCAATGTTGCTTTCTTGAATATTATTTTTGCTGTCACAATTTCAGTGCATTCCAATGGATTAACACACAGCCCACTGAAAACATGGGGCCTCCTTTTCCTTTTCCTTGCCTGTTCCCCATTGTTTAACCTGTTTTCTCCTGTCTTGCCCTAAAAGGTTTCTCGGTCTTTTCTTAAGATCAGGGCTAGCTAGCCCCCCCTTTGTATCTTAGTCAAGACCCTGCCTGATAACAGCCTGAAACTCAACAAGCACTCTCCCTGTCGCTCCAGAGCAGAACTCTAATAGGAATTTCTCTGTCTTACTCTTTCATTCATGCAAACAGCACTCCCCACCTTCCCTTAATTCCAGAATGTTTGTTTCTACTTACCAAGTTTTTCCTATGTTCTCATCTCCTCCTATCTTCCCTGGGATGAGATGGAAGTCTCCTTAAACATTCAGGGTTCAGACAAACTCAGGTCTACTGGGCTGGCTAAGTTAAAAGTCACCAGACTCAAAGGGTATGGGAACGCTCTTGACCTTATCTTTTTGCCACACCAGTTTTTCTGGATGTCATGCCTGAAGGTTGTGAGTTACACTGGAAGTAATTCACAGGGAGTCTCAATGAGAAACAACCTTGAAGGGGAAAAAAAGCACACCTTCACTGTTCGGTCACCAGAAATGTAAAGTCCCAGTTCCTTACATGAACTTGAGATATCATATCAATCTAATCAGATAACCAAAGTGGAGCCTTTTTGATCAAGCAGCACTTTATTTGATCAAATTAAACAGCTGGGTGGCCAAAAAGCTGGAATGCTGGCAGAGTTACGTCCAGAAGTGCCACACCTTAGAAAGTTGGTAGCATTGCTTTATAAACTTTGTTAGCCAATGAAAATCAGACAACAGAGTCATTACATCATAAGAAAGAGATCAATCATTCCTGTACACTCCCTTATTCCCTCCTTCAGTATATTGCATCTGTGTACATAATTCTCACAGTTGCATGAGATTTCCCTGGTGCAAAAGCTGATTACAAAAAGCAAGAAAGCAACAGTTAGACTAAACAATTTCCCTTTGTTCCAGAACCCTTCAGTACAAAGTCTCCCTTTAACTACAATTTACCAGGCATGGGGACTGGCTAGCAGATGAAACCATACTCTGTAATACCATGTTCACTGACCATATGCCTCAAGAGGGGTGGTATTGGCTATGGGGTTGAACAGTTTTATCTCCTTTCCCAAGAGAAGGCATTTCAATTATGACATCTGCTCAGTTAAACCAGCAAGCAGCATTAGTAAGAGATTGTACAAATTCAACAAGCTGCAAGAAAGCCATTACCTTAAAAAGATCTCTGTTTGCCTGGTTAGGAAGGGAAGCTAGCAAGCTGTTTATTAAATCTTGATTAAATTTGGTAAGACTGCCAGGGACCAAATGCAATTGATTGAGCCACAACTGACTATTCCTGATACCTATAGGTATAATTGCATCTGGTCTAGAACTAAGCTATCTTTCTTCAGTAATTAAACTTTAAAGCATGTTTGATATATTAATCAAGGTGTTTATATTAATCAAATCATGGTTTTTTTTTCTAAAACAAAAAGCATACCATAGATTTTCTGTCAGAAAAAAAGCATATACGTATAGTTAGGCTGTATTTACAACTCAGGCTGACATATTTGTGTTTTTTTTCATTCCATGCTTCTGAAAACTGCTAATTATCCAATGTGATTTTTTTAAAATGAGACAAGACTACAACCCCCACTTTCCTTTTTTAAAAAAGGTTAAAACGACATGTAGAATTCATATCTATTCACATGCAGAGTGATAAAGCTAAAGTTTGGCTGCAATCTTGTGCAAAATAATAAATAAATAAATAAATAAATAAATAAATAAATAAATAAATAAATAAATAAATAAATGAATAAATGAATAAATAAATAAATAGATAGATAAATAGATAAATAGATAAATACATACATACATACATAAATTACATAAATAACATACATAATATGAGTAAGATTTACTGAAATTTACTTTCAAATAACCCCTTCATGGATTACTGCCTTGTCGTGGCGAAGGGGCTTGCGCAATTCAATGAAGCTATGAGCTATGCCGTGCAGGGCCACCCAGGACGGACAGGTCATAGCCGAGAGTTCTGACAAAACGTGATCCACTGGAGAAGGAAATGGCAACCCACTCCAGTATCTTTGCCATGAAAACCCTATGGACAGTACCAAAAGGCAAAACGATATGACGCTGGAAGATGAGCCCCTCAGGTCAGAAGGTGTCCAATATGCTACTGGGGAAGAGCAGAGGGCTAGTACTAGTAGCGCCAGAAAGAATGAAGCGACTGGGCCAAAGCCGAAAGGATGCTCAGCTGTAGAGGTGTCTGGTGGTGAAAGGAAAGTACGATGCTGTAAAGATTTTTTCTCCATAGGAACCTGGAATGTAAGATCCATGAATCAAGCAAAGCTGGATGTGGTCAAACAAGAGATGACAAGACTGAACATTGACATCTTAGGTATCAGCGAACTAAAATGGACAGGAATGGGTGAATTTAATTCAGATGACCATCAGGTATACTACTGTGGGCAAGAATCCCTCAGAAGAAACAGAGTAGCCTTCATAGTCAATAAAAGAGTAGGAAAAGCAATACTGGGATACAATCCTCAAAATGACAGAATGATCTCAGTTCGAATCCAAGGCAAACCATTCAATATCACAGTAGTCCAAGTCTATGCCCCAACCACCAGTGCTGAAGAGGATGAAATTGACCAGTTCTATGAAGCCCTACAGCACCTTATAGAACTAACACCCAAAAATGATGTCCTTATCATCATGGGGGACTGGAATGCTAAAGTAGGAAGCCAAAAGATAACTGGAATAACAGGCAAGTTTGGCCTTGGAGTACAAAATGAAGCAGAGCACAGGCTGATAGAATTTTGTCAAGAGAATACGATGGTCATAGCAAACACTCTTTTCCAACAACCCAAGAGACGGCTTTACACATGGACATCACCAGACGGTCAACACAGAAATCAGATTGACTATATGCTCTGCAGCCAAAGATGGAGAAGCACTATACAGTCAGTAAAAACAAGACCAGGAGCTGACTGTGGCTCAGACCATGAGCTTCTCCTTGCAAAGTTTAGGCTTAAACTGAAGAAAGTAGGGAAAAGCACTAGGCCACTCAGGTATGAATTAAATCATATCCCTGTTGAATATACAGTAGAGGGGACAAATAGATTTAAGGAATTAGATCTGATAGACAGAGTGCCTGAAGAACTATGGACAGAGGTTCGCGACATTGTACAACAGGTAGCAACCAAAACCATCCCAAAGAAAAAGAAATGCAAGAAAGCAAAATGGCTGTCTGAGGAAGCTTTGCAAATAGCTGAGGAAAGGAGGGAAGCGAAAGGCAAGGGAGAAAAACATAGATATGCCCAATTGAATGCAGAATTCCAGAGAATAGCTAGAAGAGATAAGAATGCCTTCTTAAATGAACAGTGCAAAGAAATAAAAGAAAACAATAGAATAGGAAGGACCAGAGATCTTTTCAAGAAAATTGGAGAGATGAAGGGAACGTTTAATGCAAAAATGGGCATGATAAAGGACCAAAATGGCAGGGACCTAACAGAGGCAGAAGAGATTAAGAAGAGGTGGCAAAATTACACAGAAGAACTATACAAAAATGAGCTTAACGTCCCAGATAATCACAATGAGGTGGTCAATGACCTTGAGCCAGACATCCTAGAATGTGAAGTGAAGTGGGCCTTAGAAAAGCTGAGCAACAACAAAGCTAGTGGAATTGACAGTATTCCAGCTGAGCTATTCAAAATCTTAAAAGACAATGCAGTAAAAGTGCTACACTCAATTTGCCAGCAAATTTGGAAAACACAACAGTGGCCACAGGATTGGAAAAGATCAGTTTACATTCCCATTCGAAAGAAAGGCAGTGCCAAAGAATGTTCAAACTATCGCACCATTGCACTCATTTCTCATGCTAGTAAAGTCATGCTTAAAATCCTACAAGCTAGACTTCAGCAGTATGTGGATCGAGAACTACCAGAAGTACAGGCAGGATTTCGAAGAGGCAGAGGAACTAGAGATCAAATTGCCAACATACGCTGGATCATGGAGAAAGCTAGGGAGTTCCAGAAAAACATCTACTTCTGCTTCATTGACTATGCTAAAGCCTTTGATTGTGTGGATCATAACAAACTGTGGCAAGTTCTTAAAGAGATGGGCGTACCAGACCATCTTATTTGTCTCTTGAGAAACCTATATGCGGGTCAAGAAGCAACAGTGAGAACTGGACATGGAACCACTGATTGGTTCAAAATTGGGAAAGGAGTCCGGCAAGGCTATATACTGTCACCCTGCCTATTTAACTTATATGCAGAGCACATCATGAGAAAGGCAGGGCTAGATGAATCAAAAGTTGGAATTAAGATTGCCGGAAGAAATATCAACAACCTAAGATACGCAGATGATACCACTCTAATGGCAGAAAGTGAAGAAGAACTAAAGAGCCTCTTGTTGCGGGTGAAGAAGGAGAGTGCAAAACTTGGGTTGAAACTTAACATTAAGAAAACCAAGATCATGGCATCTGGTCCTCTCAATTCCTGGCAAATAGATGGGGAAGAAATGGAGGTAGTGACAGATTTTATTTTCCTGGGCTCCAAGATCACTGCAGATGGGGACTGTAGCCAAGAAATTAAAAGACACTTGCTCCTGGGGAGGAAAGACATGGCAAATCTAGACAGCACACTAAAAAGCAGAGACATCACCCTGGCAACAAAAGTGTGTATAGTCAAGGCTATGGTCTTCCCAGTTGCAATGTATGGCAGTGAATGTTGGACCATAAGAAAGGCTGAGCGCCAAAGAATTGAGGCCTTTGAACTATGGTGCTGGAGAAGACTCCTGCAAGTCCCTTGGACTGCAAGGCGATCAAACCGATCAGTCCTAGAGGAGATCAATCCTGACTGCTCTTTAGAAGGCCAGATCCTGAAGCTAAAACTCAAATACTTTGGCCACCTAATGAGAAGGAAGGACTCACTGGAGAAGAGCCTAATGCTGGGAAAGATCGAGGGCAATAGAAGAAGGGGATGACAGAGAATGAGGTGGCTGGATGGAGTCACTGAAGCAGTAGGCGTGAGCTTAAATGGACTCCAGAAGATGGTAGAGGACAGGAAGGCCTGGAGGAATGTTGTCCATAGGGTCGCGATGGGTCGGACACGACTTCGCAGCTAACAAACAAAAACAAACAAACTTTCAAATACAAACAAGCAAACATAGGATTTCAGTCTTTATCTTTTTTTCCCCAAAACCAAATTTGCTGTTTCATATGATATAGCAAAACATCAGTTTCATATGGAAATATATTGCATCAAAACAATTTTTCATCTGCTACTGGAAGAAGACTTAGTTCTGAATGTATGTAAGGCAATATTCTATCTAATGTAATATGACAGTATAACTTATTTAAAGAAGCTCTGAAATAAGAATATTGTTTTCTCTCCTCCAACCATTGCTCATTAATTTCCAACTATTAGGATCCCAAGAATTATTCAATCAGCAATCAATGTTTATTCTCTGCAATTTAGAGAGAGTTGGATTTAAGTTTCTCAAACCACAATTCCTCAATGATGTCTTGCACACCATTTTTGAAAAAAAAAGATGAAAGACTTTCTGGGTGGGCACAATGCAACCAAAGATGTTACTTTTTAAAACCTATTGGTTTCAATTGAGGACTAATCCTAATTTGCCATCTAAAACAGGAACCAGCTGAGATATCATTCAGGCTGGCTCAATTTTGTCATATACCATCTAGAAAACTAAGGAAGGAATTAATAAAATGTTTTGGTTCAGCTAAATTCTTTATTTGGTTTAGTTGCTACATACATTGAAAATCTCTGAAAAATTCAGCATGATTTGCAGCATGTAAAAAGCTGTAATGATACAGAACACTGGCAATAAATAATGCTGCAGCAAAAAGCAATGAAAAAAAATCAGGATCCATTAAGATCAATTGGTGACATAATATGGAAAAGCTGAAATTTGCAAAAAAAATATCATCATCAAGTATGCAAAACCTTAGGATATGCTTAAATTAGGATCTGAATCCTTAAATCTTATAATTGACAATTATGCATGCTAAGGGGAAAACTATACGCTGTTGAAATATTCTCTTAGAATTCGTGGACCAGCAATGAAGCAGTAATTTTTAGTTTCATATATAATAAATCTGTTCATCACATTTCTAAGCCTTTCTACATAATCCTTAAACTGCAGGAAATTTTACACCCCTGTGTGCTACCTAATATTTCATTTTCCAATTGTTTTCTCCTGGGCCACTTCTCCATAGGAATGTCTTAAAGCATTTTCACAGCTTGACTCAGTCATCACTGAAGACATATTGTTGTTTTGATCAAACAATGGTTGGGCAACTCTAGAAAATGCTATAGATTGCTAGTGATGAAGTGACCTAAGACACAACACTTCTAAACATATGCATTGTTCACATTTTTTCCCAGTAGGGAACAGCATTAAAAATTCAAGAAAATGCCTAATTTCCAAGGACAATTCTTTTACAAATCTTACAATAATTCACAAACTTTTAATAAAATGACACATTCCCCAGCATCTTTATTACAGAGTACTTTCAGGAGGAGATACACACATTCTGATTTTCTCATCAGATTAGGTTTTAGTAACTGTGTAGGCAAAGCTCTTTCAAAATAAATAAATGGGTCCGGAGTACCTCGGGGATCACCGGCGTCAACTTCCCTCCGCCCTGTGCACTCCCACAGAGAGGGCCTCCTCAGGGTGCCACCGGTCAGAGAATGTCGGCTGGTGGCCCCCAGGGGGGAGGGCCTTCTCTGTGGGCGCCCCGGCTTTATGGAATCAGCTGCCGGTTGAGCTGCGGATGGCACCTGACCTTCGCTCCTTCCGACGCGGTTTGAAGACCTACCTATTTGAACAAGCCGGCCTGGCCTGATGGGGGATGTGCTGGGGTTTTTATTGGGGATCTTTGCATTTTTCTACTGTTTTTAGTTCGGGCTCGTATTTAATTCTCTTTTTAATTTTTGTATTCTGTATTTTTATATGTGCCCTGTTCACCGCCCTGAGTCCTTCGGGAGAAGGGCGGTATACAAATATAATAAACATAAATAAACATAAATAGCACAATTTCTGTAAGGTAGTTCTTGCTTAATGGCCATTCATTCAGCAACTGTTCAAAGCTATGGCAGTGCTGAACTAATGATAATTGTGCCAGGACTCCAAAGTTATGGACATTTTAGTAGCCCCACAGGCATATGATCAAAATTGAGGTAATTGGCATCCACCCCACATTTATGGCCTGCTGGCCCTGCTATCCTCATCTTACGGTGCAGTGGTTAGAATGCAGTATTGCAGGCTAATTCTGCCGACTGCCAGCAGTTTGATTCTCAATGGCTCAAGGTTGACTTGGCCTTCCATCCTTCCAAGGTTGGTAAAATGAGGACCCAGATTGTTGGGGGTGATATGCTGACTTTGTAAACTGCTTAGAGAGGGATGGAAAGCACTGTGAAGTCCTATATAAGTCTAAGTGCTATTGCTATTGCTACTTCCTTCCACTTCTCCTGTACTTTGAAACTTGGACATCAGGCTGAGTGGAGTCCAGGCCAGCAGGACAAACAGAGCCCAAGGCTTGCAGGGTTCAGGGCAGCCAAAAGGGTAAAGATGGGCAGAGATAGGCAGATGTGGGGAGCTGAAGAAGAGGCAAAAGATGCCTTACTTTTCTAAGGCTCAAGGCTGGAGAAACTAAGTCAGGAATGATTTAGATCATACTGGGTCCTTGCCTAACAAGCTATGGGATTCAATTAACAACAGCAGTGGAGATGCCATAATTGCCATCATTAAGGTGGCCAAATGTAATTGCATTTTACAACCACATTGCTTAGTCCACAGAAATCATGGTCCCAGTTATTGTCATAACTTGAGGTCTACCTGTAATTTGTTTCTAAAATAGGTGCTGAGTTATCACATTTGGACCTTTGAAACTTCTGGGCCATCTAAAAACAGGCTACATATAGAAAGCACTGCTACATTTTAGTAATGCAACATAGCATGCTATAAAACTGTTGTTATTCAGCTCCATCATCAAGACATGTATTGCTGAGGGACCAAAAGGATGGCTTATAACTTTAAGTGATCAACTCTCAAATCCTATTTCAGAACTTCAGAAGAAAATCATTTCAGTTCTGAATTCACTTTGATTATAAATGGACTGCCAAGTGAAGCAAATGTCAGATAAAAACATCAAATCTTCCAGCCAGGCTGTGAAGAGAGGATTTTAGTTTTACTATTTTCCAATTAACTTAAAAAAGCACAATGCTTAAGATGGCTAGGTGACTAACAGAAATATTCACAGCTTTGCTGAAACTTCTTTGAAGATTTGAGGATACTGGTACAAGTTCTGATTTTTTTTTCTAAGTCAGGCAGATAAAGCAAGGATTGAAATTAATTTATTTTTAGGGTGCTTCTCTTCAAAGGAAAGGCAACCACAGGATCAGGTTTTATAAAATTGTTGCACATTTTGCTTAAAGAAAAAATGTATAAATTCAGAGTTGAACTTATCTTGTCCTGTGTATTATATAATAGCGGGACTCATTTTCTTCTATATAAACAACTGGCTATATTTGGGACAAAGAGAGGCCTTGTAGAATTCGAACCCAAGAAGTGCACAAATTATACAGGATTGGACTAAAGGAACTGAAAACAAGAGGGAGGAGTAAAAGCTTGGACCTGATGGAGCTAGATAAAATGAACAGAGAACAGAATGGTTGCTGGAATTGGGTATGCCTAGTTTAATGAAAAGAAGGACTAGAGGTGGCATGATAGCAGTGTTCTAATATCTCAGGGGTTGCCACAAAGAAGAGAGAGTCAAGCTATTCTCCAAAGCACCTGAAGGAAGGACAAGAAACAATGGATGGAAACTAGTCAAGAAGAGAACCAATCTAGAAATTCCTAAGGAGGAATTTCCTGACAGTTAGAACAATTAATTAATGGCATGACTTGCCTTCAGAAGTTGTAGGTTCTCCAATACTGGAAGTTTTTAAGAAGAGACTGGATAACCATTTGTCTGAAATGGTATACTGTAGGATTAAGCAGAGGGTTGGACTTAGAAGACCTCCAAGGTCCTTCCAACTCTGTTATTCTGTTATTCTGTAGATGGGGATCAGGTAGAGAAAATCTACAAGTGTCATGGGATACATATGAAGAGGAAGATAAAAATAGACTCCAGTAGTGAGAGGCACACTTTGAGAAAAGATGTTGCAATATTAGGAGAGGCCGAATAGGCAAGTTTGCATGTAGTATACTGCTAAAATGTTGTGCTTCTAGTACCTTCTCTTCATGGGCTGCAAATTTCCATGACATATTAGACTCCTCAGATTAAGACTCAGCAGTAAATCTCAGCCCTCCAATTTCACATATCTCAACTTGAAAGCCAGGTTGAAAGACTTGACTGAAATCTGACATGCAACATAGCATGGGCAAAAGAAGAATGCTTATCACAACCACAGTGAATCTATAATGAACCACTGACAACCATCTATCAGGCTGAGATTATAGTTCCTTCCTTACATTCTTGTGAGTTGCTACTTCAGTTTTCTGCCTTTCCTGCCTTTCAATAGACTTTTGGGTTTTTTTGGTACTACCTGGCATTAAGCTAAGAAGTTGTACATTGTTGTTCTAATTAATGTCCTTGCTACTTTGCCATCAAATTTAATAGCGTGTTTGTTGATGGTGATGTGCTTAATACCTCCATGTCTTATAGAATAGTATGAAATGTATCAAAAAAGGCTCACCAGTATTCTTTCTCCATAATTACATTTGCATTTGCTTCTTGGCCCAATCACTATAGGACAAGTGTAGTGCCTGGTTCATATAAGAATGATCAGTCTTGCTGAAATACATGGAAACATGATGTCAGAATCCATTTATATTTCATTTCTAACTGTCTCTTCTGTGAAAAACCCAAATCTCACCCTTCCCTGGATTCTTCCATCCCCAAGGAGAAGAGGGAAGAAGCATGGGATTTTATTACTTTCACTTCCTTCCTTAATTGTAACCTTTGTGTATTTCCCTGCCTGCTATCCATCACAAAATAACCAATTACCAGGCATTCCCCTCTTATCTTGCAGACAGCTAAGAAAGGGGGTGGTAAGTGAGGAGGGAATGCATCCGGAATCTGGACTGTTTCTCTGGATGAAATGTGAGGGGTTGGGAATGATCCTGTTTGTCCCATGAGGGGCTTGCCACCTGGAGCTTGGCTGATCCGGAACTGACCAAATAAACTGAGGGGTGGAATTTGCTTGGGGACATTTTAAAAATATCGATCTGTGAGGGGATTCTTCAGATCCTGTCATCTCCTATTTCTTAGGAAAAGTTCCTACTTGGAAAACCTTGTGTCCAAGAGTCTTTCTTTCCTAAGATGTGGCCTGAAGTGGGTTCTGACACATATTGGGCTCTTGATTCTCATTACTTTTCTAGAACCATTGTGGATAGTTTTATTTCTACTAGGTATATCTTATGCTGTCTGTATCAAATCAGCTATAATTTTTTTTAAAAAAATCATTATTATAATATAGACAATTTATTTTCAATAGGTTTTTAGTGATTACTTTTCTAATGTTTGATTTTTGGTTAATTTGGTCTTCTGAGCATGCCCAAGATGGCGGACGTGCAGGGCTGAGCTCCGTTAGGAGCTTCGGCAATTTTAGCAATGTGGCGACCCTGGGGAGCTTCACAGTGATATTTGGGTCCTGTGAAGGTTTCGGGTGAGGAGGAGGAGGACGAGGACGAGGGAGCTGAGCTTTGGTGCCTGCCTTAAGAACGCCTACATGGTTTGCCTGGCTCTGGGAGCCTGGACTCACCGAGGGCTCCGAGGACTCCGAGGACTCTCTGAGGACTTTCTGAGGATTGCCAGCTGAGCCCGGAGGAGCCTGGAGGAGCCCGGGGGAGTTTCGGGAGTTTCTGGACGGCTTGGTGGACGTGGAGGAGCTGAACAGAGCCCCGTGTTGTGTGGCGCCGATCAGCTGTTTATCGGTGCAGCAGGGACCCGGCGAACTCCGATGGGGGCTGTTGGAGGCGGAGGAGCTGGGCGGAGCCCCGAGGGAGACTGCGGAGGCTGCTGAGGCGCCTGGAAAGACCTTGATTTTTTGCTGAAGCTCCGCTCAGTGTGGCTCCGACCGGCTGACCGTTTGTGCATCGGAGGTCCCGAGACCCCTTCCACGGAGCCTGGTGGTGTTCCTGAGATCTGTGACGCCCGGATTAATTGTTTACAGCTCGGTGATGCTCCGGAACGCCTTCCTGCTGCTTGGGGAGCTGCGTGTTGTTAGAATGACTATGAATCGCGGCTTGGAGCGGCGGGGGCGCGAAAATGCTGGAGTGGTGGAGACGTCGTTTAGCTGGTTTCCGAGATGGCTGACGGTGAAGGGAGTGGGCCTCTCTGATATGGTGACCTGGCCTGGTGGTGGAACGCGGACGCTGTTGCCTCGGACATTTGTGAGGCAAAACTTAATCTCTGCGCCGCCAGAAAATCATTGGACCATGTTGTGGTTTCCCTTCTTGACTGACTATCATCCAGTCTTTTTTGCAACATGGAAGTGACTTATGTAACCAGAATCTCTCCTACCATTTTGTGACCATGCCGGCTTATTAATCCTGATGTATTTCATAGATTCTTTGCTCTAACTCCCTCCCCTTCTCCCCCCTCCCCTATAATAGAAGGCCCGGGTTGTAACCACTGTGGGAGAGTGGTTAAGTTTTTACATCTGCTGCCTCCCAGAGGTGAGAGCTCTGGGGGGTATTGCTCCCCCGGTTTGTATGTACCAGGTTGCCCCCCGGCTTTGACCGCCGTGAGAGGGCGGGATTCGATCTATCCCGGGATTTCCCAGCTCCAGTGGCAGTGGAGCTGGGCTGGCTCCCTGGACACTTGCCTTCGATTTATTTATTTTGAGATCCTCCCATGTTGAGTTGATCTGGTCTGCCTTGCTGTTTTTTTTGTCGGACTTGTTAAGATCATGTGTCTGACTTATTCGAGCACGACCTTATACGCTCTCAGGGGGGCCCCCCCATCCTGGGAGCGACCCGCCTTACTTTTTACACCTCCTCTTGATGAAGGGCCCGAGTGTTGGGACCCTGAGAGATGGCTGGGCATGGGTAGGGGCCTCCGATATAAGCCAAATAGGAGGCCCCTGGTTAGTTTTTTGGTTAAATTTTTTAGGAGGTTAGGGAGGGGGGTGGGAACTTCTTTTGGTTGTTCGGATATGGGGGGCAGTCCAGCAACCACTGTTCAGGCCAGGGCCGGGATTGATCGCGGAGGGGAGGAGCGGAGGTCGGTCGCCCCCGGGGCTCCAGGGCAAGTCGTGGGAATGCCTATTCCCACGACGTTAGGGAATGGCAGCAGGTGCAGGAACAGAGGGCCGTATCGACTCCAGGGAAGGCCTCTCCGCTACTTGCAAGCAGTGAGGCGTTCCGACCCTCTTGTTCTACCCCGAGGTCCCGGGAGTGAGGATGTGCAGCCTCCTGAGCTCCGGCTGGTGTACCTGAATGCCAGGTCTGTCGTTAATAAAGCTCCTCTCGTCCGTGACTTGGTCGAGGGTGAGCAGGCGGACCTGGCTTGCATCACGGAGACTTGGTTGGGCCCAGAGGGCGGTATTCCTCTGGCTGATCTCTGCCCACCAGGTTTCCGGGTGCTACACCGGCCTCGGGCTCAGGGTAGGGGTGGGGGAGTGGCTGTTGTTATGAGGGAGACCTTAGCTCCGCGGGAGGCCACCGTTCCGCAGATAGTCGGTTGTGAGTCTCTCTTCTTGAGATGCGGCCCTGGTGCGCAGTTGGGCTTGCTGCTGGTGTACCTTTCGCCTAGTCACGCAGCAGCAGCCCTGCCTGAGCTTCTCGATGTCCTCTCTGGGTTGGTGGTTGAGTTCCCGAAACTTATAGTTTTGGGGGACTTCAATCTACCATCTCTGGGAGGATCATCTGAGTTGGCTCGGGAGTTCATGGCTTCCATGACGGCCATGGACCTGACGCAAGTAATTTCAGGACCGACTCATGAGGGAGGCCACACCCTTGACCTAGTTTTCTTATCTGGGCGGTGGTTAGATGATCTTGGTGGGGGCTCCCCAATTATTATGCCCCTGTCATGGACCGATCATCATCTCCTGCGGCTGGTCTTCCGTTTTGCCACCCCCCGCCGTGGGTGTGTGGAACCAGTTAGATGGTACCGCCCCAGACGCTTAATGGATTCCGCGAGATTCCAGGCAGCGCTGGGGTCCCCACCTGCCTCCCCCACTCACAGCTCGGCAGATGCCTTAGTGGAAGCTTGGGAAAGGGCAGCCACTGAGGCTCTTGACCGAGTTGTACCCTTGCGGCCCCTGACCCGATGCAGATCCCGTCGAGCTCCATGGTTCTCTGCGGAGCTCCGGGAGATGAAGCGCCGGAGACGGGGCCTAGAGAGCGGTTGGAGGTCCAGCCGATCCGAATCCGACCGATTGCGACTAAGAACCCATATTAGGTCTTATCTCGCTGCGATAAGGGTGGCGAGGTCTAATCACTTCGCTACCCTTATCGCGTCCGCAGATAATCGCCCGGCCGCTCTGTTTAGGGTGACTCGCTCCCTCCTTAATCAGGAGGTGAGGGAGGAACCCTTGCAGGGTCGTGCCGAGGAGTTTAACAATTATCTGTCGGACAAAATCACTCGGATTCGGACCGGTCTGGACTCCGACTGGGCAGAGTCTGGCGATCAGGACGCGGGTGGTCTTGTCGATATCACTTGGGAGGAGTTTGATTCTGTGACTCCAGAGGAAGTGGACAGGATTATGGGGAGACTGAGCTCCACCACATGTTTATTGGACCCGTGCCCTTCCTGGCTGACCTATGCAGCCCGGGAGAGGACACGCAGCTGGTTCCAGGCAGTTATATCAGCTTCTTTGAGTGAGGGTAGCTTCCCTGCCGTCTTGAAAGAGGCGGTGGTGAGGCCCCTCCTCAAGAAGCCTGCCTTGGACCCAGCTGTATTGAACAACTTTCGTCCGGTCTCCAACCTTCGCTTTCTTGCGAAGGTTGTTGAGAGTGTGGTGGCGCATCAGCTCCCTTTGGTCCTGGATGAAGCGGATTATCTAGACCCGTACCAATCGGGTTTCAGGCCCGGGCACAGCACGGAGACGGCATTGGTCGCGCTGGTGAATGATCTCTGGAGGACTCGGGACAGGGGTCATTCCTCTGTTCTAGTCCTATTGGACCTCTCAGCGGCTTTCGATACCATCGACCATGGTATCCTGCTGCGGCGTCTCAGGGGATTGGGAGTGGGAGGCACAGTTTTACAGTGGTTCTCCTCCTATCTCCAGGGACGCTCGCAGTCGGTGTTGACAGGAGGGCAGAGGTCGACCGCGAGGTCTCTCGTTTGTGGAGTTCCTCAGGGGTCGGTCCTCTCGCCTCTCCTGTTCAACATCTATATGAAACCGCTGGGTGAGATCATTCGTGGCTTTGGAGTTGGGTATCATCAGTACGCTGATGATACCCAGCTTTTTCTTTCTACCCCAAACCACCCCAGTGATGCCCTCAACGTGATGTCCCGTTGCCTGGAGGCGGTTCGGGTCTGGATGGGGAGGAACAGACTTCAACTCAACCCCGACAAGACCGAGTGGCTTTGCATACCTTCATCCCGGGTCTATTCGGATATTCCATCTCTTTCTATGGGGGGTGAATTATTACCCCCCGTAGATAGGGCTCGCAACTTGGGAGTCCTCCTAGATTCGCGGCTTACCTTGGAAGATCACATGGTGGCCGTGACTAGGGGGGCTTTCGCCCAGGTTCGCCTGGTGCGCCAGTTGCGGCCCTATCTAAGCCGGGATGATTTATGCACGGTCACTCACGCGCTCGTGACCTCTCGTCTAGACTACTGCAACGCCCTCTACATGGGGCTTCCCTTGAGGACCACCCGGAGGCTCCAACTGGTACAGAATGCAGCCGCGAGAGTTGTGTTGGGAGTTTCCCGATACTCCCACGTGACACCTCTGCTCCGTGAGCTGCATTGGTTGCCAGTTGTCTTCCGGGTGAGATTCAAGGTGCTAGTAATGGTGTTCAAAGCCCTCCATGGCATGGGGCCGGAGTACCTCAGGGAACATCTGCTGCCGGCATCAAGCTCCCTGCGCCCTGTGCGTTCCCACAGAGAGGGCCTCCTCAGGGTGCCACCGGTCAGAGAATGCCGTCTGGTGGCCCCCAGGGGGAGATCCTTCTCTGTGGGCGCCCCGGAGCTATGGAACCAGTTACCGGTTGAGCTCCGGACGGCGCCCGATCTGCGCTCCTTTCGCCGCGATCTGAAAACATACTTGTTCGAGCAAGCCGGCCTGGCCTGAGGGGGGATTGGTGGGGTTTTTTTATCATTCTTATTGGGGTTTTTATTATGTATCAATTGTATTTTAATCGGGCATGCATTTAATTATCTTTTAATTTTTGTAAATTTCTGTGTTTTATTCTTGCCCTGTACACCGCCCTGAGTCCTTCGGGAGAAGGGCGGTATAGAAATGATAATAAATTAAAATTAAATTAAATTAAAATTAATTGGAATGTACAGGAATTATAATTGAAGCATCCCAAGGCCATTGTGGTGGCTGCTATGAAGTTGGAAATTGATCTTAAGCATTCATTTTAATTATAATTTATGTTACTTTCCTCTACAATTGTAACCTAGCTTTGTGTTTCTCAACCTCAGCTATCTTTAGGATGTGTGAATTTCAATTCCAGATTTCTCCCAGGAAGGTTAAGAAACAGTTTTTTGAGCAGCGATAGCTTTACTGTATATAGTGGAAAGAATGTATATATAGAGATAAACATCAGATATTTATTATAAGTACACTTAAGGTTTATCTATGTTTTTACCTTCATTTGACATTAGAAACTAAAGCCTATATGGAACTCTGTATCTTTAGCTAAATTAAATCAATTTAGAGGAAAAACGGAATCTTCACATATTTATGTAAGGTTTCTTTGTCTGACAGCTCTGTATCATCATCAGATTTCCAAAATATCTTTTAATTTACTAATGCCATATTATTAGAAATTCATGGCTGATGTATAATAAATACTGTTGGTTCACATAAGACATAGCTGTAAAATAGCTGTGGAAGTACTATACATTGTACATATGCCTCAGACATAGGTTTATCAGGGACATATTGTGTACCTGAAAAAGATACATCACTTCTTAGTCTAAGGCTGATCTGGAAAAGCCAAACTGTATATGTAAGAATTTGAAATTGTAAATCCCTAATGAAAGATGAGACTGAATAAACTATATACAATTTACTTGATGTTGAATCTAAGATGATATTCTTATATGCTATTTCCTGGATTTTTCGTGCCCAAGTGGAAAGAACAAGCATTTTTAAATTCTAATCTTAAACTACACTAGTAATAGTGGTTGTGGTGGTACTGTAGAAGTAATGATAATAGTAATATTTTTTCTTGCATTTCAGCAGTGGCTCCCAACTTTTTCTATACCCTGCACCCCTAGAATGCTTCTGATATATTCTCGCGCCCCTTACAAAAGTTCAAAATAACAGCAATGAATTATGCATATACAGTATAATTTTGAAAACTCAAGTTTTCACACCCCCTGGAATATCATCTCGCACCCCAGGTTGGGAACCCCTGATTTTAGCATGTTCATGTGAAGGGATTCTATCCATTATTCTAAACAAAACATAGTATGAAGAACTTACTTCTGTAATAGATTATTTATTATTTATTTATTAATTCGGTTTATATACCGCCCTATTCCCGAAGGACTCCTTTCACTGAAGGCATCAAACTGCTGAAGGCACAAACTGCTGAACAAGCCTAATCTGTATGTATATCAATCTGATATTTATCAATATTAATGACACTACTGTGCTCACATCATTGATGAATAATGATTCTAGTAATGTAGGTTGACTTCCACTGAAATTGTAAACTAAATCAAGGAAAGATTTCTTATATATAGCCAAAAAAGGCATTACCAGATATACAGACTATTGCAATCTTTCAGTAAAAATCATAAATCAGCATTGCAGTAACTCTGAAGTATAATTTCAGGCTAGATTGGTAAACATATTCTTTTAGTTCCACTTCTATAAGCATTTCCTCACTGAAGCCAGAAACATATTTTTCATTTATATTGTTATTAATACCATTAGACAAATATAATCCGCTTCAGAAATAACTTTTCCTTCAAATTTCATCTCAACATTTGCCCTAATGAATTCTGAAGTAAGATACCATTAAATATTTGGTATTTACATGTATTTGATTTCCAATTAAATGTTTTATCTGATGCTAAATAACTGGTAATTTGTTTGATATATATTTATAATTTGCCAATTTGTATAACAATATAAATTATATACATATATATTGTGTATACAATATGTGTATCTTTGATAATCATACACATTGAATGTTAATATCCATGTATCTGTTGTCAAAGCCTAATGATTTATGTTAGCATATAAACAAAAATGCAGTTTTATCAACTTCTATGTTTTCTAAGATATGTAATTTTCTTTCCTACCTTAGCAAAATAAGATAGCTTATAAAACAATATTTTCTGTATTTTGTTAAATATTCCAAACAAAGTATTCACAAAAAGTATTCACAAAAAGTGTCTTGTATATCCCTGGCAATAAAATGATACTAAATTGTTCTTATTTGAACAGTAAACTTGTTAGCCTTTAGCCCTCAAACAGTTGTGCCAGAACCAGTTTTTTTAATACCATATTATGTCTGCACTCAGTGTTTTCCTAATGGCCTCTGATTCATTCTCCAAGATCATCTTCCTGGGTCCTTTAATATTTTTCTTATCAAATTACTGATTTGAAACTTACCTTGATTTGATTAATTAGCTTACACAGATGCAGAAGTCAGATTAGGTAAGTTAGTATATATTACACCAAAGTCTTACCCTGGAAAAACAATGCATGTTTTCAATATTACACTCTAATCTCTCTCCTCTCTTCTATAATTTAATACACAATTCCATACAAAGTGTTTTATATCATAGCAGAAAATAAACATGTGCTATATGATTCTGATATAGAGGCACCACAAAAAGGGTTAACGCATAACATGGCAACAAACTTATTACAGATTGTTATGAGAAAAAAGCTGAAATACTGATTTTATAGTATGCAGTGTTAACTGTGCTTTGTCACAATCACAATCTTTTTTGCTTTTTCATGGTGACATTTCAGATTTAATCCAGAAAGGTAAATCCTCTACACACAAAGCATTCTAAATGAGGAAATTTTGAACATACTAGTTATAGCCAAGAAAGTGAACTCTTAATGAGTGACATTGCTGTGAGCTGGTCTTAACAATTTCCTAATGTACAATCAGTACCTTTGTTGAAAGGCAGAATTTTATGTTGGCCCTCTGGTGCCCAAGCATGCACTTTTATGAAAGCCTTCGATTAGGACTTGAAATAAGTATCTTGCCATGGGTCTGTTTTATGACCACAGTTTAATATTTTTTTTCATCTCTCTTTTTAATCTAATTTCACTGAAATCCAGACACTCTTTTTTCCCTTGGTTACTAGAAGAAACAGATTGCTTGTATCTCTTTTTATTACCAATTGCATAGTTACAACCAAAGGAAAGAGAAGCGATGGTGAAATGAAATTACCCGAAGGTCACTTGTAATGAAGCTTTTTATCTTCCTGCGCATTTACTTCATGCTAACTTTGACCAAGGCTAGGAACAAGAAAAGGATGTGTAAGACAAAAATGAAGGCAGTCACAGACAAAACAAAAGAGGTTTTATGCCCCAAATCCCATTTCTTTTAGCACAAATGTCTACATTATTACTATATTTCCCTGAAAGTAAGGCTTACCCTGAAAATAAGCCCTAGCCTAATATATGCCCGACCCCAAAAATAAGCCCTAGTTTTGGGGCAAGTCACACACCTAAAAAATCAAGCTAGGGCCGGGGTGGGGCTGTGTGGAGCTGCCCCATGCACCCTGCACCCACTTACCTTGCAGCGAGGCCTCTCCTCACTGGCCCAACCCTGCCGGTGTCTTTGACAGCCAGGCCTATATTTCTCAGTCACAGACCTTTCCAGAAGGCCTCTGCAGCCGAGAACCAAGCTATGGATTGAATCTGGAAGGCCTCTGCAGTTGACAACCGAGCTATGGATTGAATCCATAGCTTGGTTGTCAGCTACAGAGGCCTTCCAGAAAGGCCTGACTGCAAAATGCAGGCTGAAATGCAGGCCAGAATGCAGCTATAGAATGAAGTTGCTCCTTTGGCCACAGAAGAAGTGGACCGGCTGGGCGGGGTTGTCTGTGCTGAGGTGAGTATAAAAGACATCCTTGAAAATAAGACCTGGAATCTCTTTTGGAGAAAAAAAATAAGACCAAATTTTATTTTCAGGGAAACATGGTAGGAACATGCCATGGCCTCAATGAAAAGCAAGCTGACTCCCTCATTTGAGACTTAGTAAGTAAACATGGCTTATATCCATAGCATACTTGCCCTGAACATTTGCCCATCCTCAAATCATCAGCCCATTAATAGGACATGAGGAAATTTAAGGAAATTGTGCCTAAATATTTTGAGGACAACATAGGTATTCACACACATTTATTTATTTATTTATTTATTTTATTAAATTTATATACTGCCCTTTCCCGAAGGACTCAGGGTGGTTTACAGGGCATTTAAAACAACCAATACAAAAGTTAAAAACAAATTAAAAAAGATTAAATCATCCCTAGAATTAAAAACCCCAGTTAAAAATTCTCATCTGCCACACATCTGTCATTTGGATGCTAACCCTTAGAGTTTTATCTGATGATGATGGTCAGGATAAGTTCATTGACCTTGAAATTGTTTTCTTAACTTTGCATCTACTGTGAAATTGCTGGTATTTCCCACCAACAAATTGTGCATGCCTAAGATGGTTGCTCGCTGGCTTTTGAGTTTCTAATGTGGAGCGGTTTTCAGCTCTGCTGGGTGACCATGGGGCTTTTTGTCGTTTTGGCCCCCATTCGGTCAGTGGAACTGCTGGCGGAGTGTTAGTACCCTCCCCCATCGGGATATGTCTCGGAATGGCTGAGGACAGGGGAGGAGTAGCCGGAGAAGCCGACTTTCTAACTCACTGGTGAGAGGACACTGGCGGCTGGGTGGGGCCGACTTGACTGTTTCCCTACTCATCAAAGCCGAGCGGAGCTGTGACAAGTGATCTTTGTCAGAATTTTGGGCTCTGTTCGTGCCTGTTTGTTTTTACCGAGACCAGGGTTGTGGCAGGGGGAAGGGAGCCTCGATGTTGTTTCCCCCCTCCCCCTCTGCCACTCAGCGAGTTCGGCTCTGTGAGTGCAGTGGACCTGGTCCTGCTGGTGCTGTGGCTGCGGCTGTGGGGTCTGCTGTTGTTGCTGCTTTCCCTGCCACTGCAGAGGCTGCTTGCTGCCCTTGTTGCTCTGCTTGAATCTAGTTTTGGGTCATCAGGCCGCCATTGTCATCAGGCCGCCTCCCACTTTTTTAGACTTGTCATCATCATCTGTTATGCCTCGTGCTGCCGCCGCCGTAGACTACTCCACTGTTACCACGATTATGGCTCTGGGACCTGCCACATGTCGACTGAATTTTCCATTGACTCCATCTGCTGGCACCCTTCATTGTCCAATGCTACCGCCTTCCTTTGTATGCCAGTGTACAATTTTAGAGAACTTTACTCACTGCGAGATTTCCCCCTCTCACAGGAACACCCATCTGTCCTACATAAGAACTTTCTTGATGACGGGTTGTGGGACCCTGAGAGAGGGCATGCTTCAAAGAGGAGGCTGAGGGGATTTTTATTAAGTTTTTTATATAAAATTTTAAGGGGACCCAGGAGGGGGGAGGCCTTGGGGATCCGGAACAAACTTGGGGGAGTTCGACCCGTACAGCATCCAGACCATCGGATGGTCACGGGGGGGAATAGGGGTTTTGGGGCAGACTCAGCTCCGAGTGCAGAGGGTCTCCCTATCTTGATGGTGATTGGGAGGGGCAGAGAGTGTGGGAGCAGAGGGCTTTATCGTTATTGGGGAACGATCCACCACTGTCTTCAAGCGTTTGCCTGTTCCCACCCTCGTTGCTCTTCTCGCTTCCCCGGGGGCATAGGATTGCAGAACCCTGGGCTCAGGTTGGTTTATTTCAATGCCAGGTCCGTGGTGAACAAGGCACCCCTCATACATGATCTTGTTGAGGAGATAAGACCTCGTAAAGGTTCTTAACCGCAATCGGTCAGACTCAGACCGGCTGGATCTCCAACAGCTCTCTAGACCTCGTCTCCGACGCTTCATCTCCCGGAGCTCCACAAAAAACCATGGAGCCCACCGGGATCTGCGCCAGGTCAAGGGTCGCTGTTGTGACTCAGGGTCAGCCTGTGGGTCCGACAGCCGGCTCCGATGTATCGGAGGACTCAGATGTGGGGGAGGAGGGAAACGAACCGGCTGATGATGATTTGGAGACTTTGCAGAGTCCTCAGCCGGGAACCTCTGCTCAGCTGTGTGAGCCCGAGAGTGCGGAGGATGATGACCCACAGCTGGCCCTGTTCAAGGACGCCCGACGCAGGAGGCAGTCGAGCAGGGACAAACAAAGGAAGGCTATGGGACTCCTCGGGAGGAGGCACAGGGAGACCACGCCCTGAGCTCTCTATAAAAGGAGTGTTTGGGGAGGGGCTGGTTGCTGAAAGCAACTCTTTTGCTTGAGAAGATAAGCTCTTGTGTGTTTACTATTAAATCTTGGCAGAAGCCTTTTAGCCTTGGACGCTTTCCAGTCTCTTCTTTTGATTAGGGGTGCGAGAAGAGGGCTGGTTCAGAACAGTCGCAAGGGTACAACATGGTCGAGCCCCTCAATGGCAGCCCTTTCCCAGGCATCCACCAAGGTGTCGGCCGGGCTGTGAGCAAGGGGGATAGGTATAGACCCAAGCGCCGTCTGGAACCGTTCCGGATCCATTAGGCACCTGGGGCAGAACCACCTGGTCAGTTCCGCAGCCCAGTAGTGGGGGGTGGCATAGCGGAAGACCAACCGCAGGAGGTGATGATCGGACCATGACAGGGGGACAATAGTTGGCAAGCCCCCTCCCAGATCATCAAACCACTGCCCAGATAAGAAAACTAGGTCGAGAGTGTGTCCTCCCCCATGAGTTGGACCCTGAATTACTTGGGTCAGGTCCATGGCTGTCATGGAGGCCATTTTAGTTCACTGATTCCTAAGATGTTGATGTTCAGTCTTGTCATCTCTTGTTTGACCATGTCCAGCTTGCCTTGATTCATGGATCTCACATTCCAGGTTCCTATGGAGAAGAAATCTTTACAGGACTGGACTTTCCTTTCACCACCAGATGCATCCACAGCTGAGCATCCTTTCGGCTTTGGCCCTGTCGCTTCATTCTTTCTGGCGCTACTAGTACTAGCCCTCTGCTCTTCCTCAGTATCATATTCGATGCCTTCCAACCTGAGGGGCTCATCTTCCAGCATCATATCGTTTTGCCTTTTGGTACTGTCCATGGGTTTTTCATGGTTGCCATTTCCTTCTCCAGTGGATCATATTTTGTCAGAACTCTCTCCTATGACTTGTCCATCTTGGGTGGCCCTGCATGGCATAGCTCATAGCTTCATTGAATTACACAAGCCCGTTCACTACGACAAGGCAGCAATCCATGAAGGAGTGGAATTGGTTATGTCTAGTTTAATGAAGAGAAGGATGAGGGGTGACATGATAACAGTGTTCCAATATCTCAGGGGCTGCCACAAAGAAGAGGGAGTCAAGCTATTCTCCAAAGAACCTGAAGGCAGGACAAGATGCAATGGATGGAAACTGGTCAAGGAGAGAAGCAACCTAGAACTAAGGAGAAACTTCCTGACAGTTAGAACAATTAATCAGTGGAACAGCCTGCCTCCAGAAGTTGTGAATGCTCCAATACTAAAGTTTTTAAGAAGAGACTGGACAGCCATATGTCATTAATGGTATAGGGTTTCCTGCCTGAGCAGGGTGTTGGACTAGAACACCTCCAAGGTGCCTCCCAACAGTATTATTTTTATGTTTATGTTTATAAAATAAAATAAAATCTCAGATAGACACATCCCAAACACAGAGGTATGTACAGCAACTATCAATTTTGGTTTCTAATTTTTTTCTAAAGTCCTGCAGATAGGTCCCATCTTTGGCATTTTCTGCAGATTTCTATTTTAACTCTACAGAGATAGTGTGTAACTGTTCTGCTATAACTCTGCTACAATAGTAGCACAGTTCATTTTAACCTGTCACTTTGTTTGCCTGATATTGCAAGTTTATTCACATTTGCTTTGCTCCTGGCTGCAATTCTATAGTATGTCCAGCAGACGTTTGTGTAGAAATAGCAATTTCAACGGGTTTCTTAAAAGTGAATTCTGCCTCTATTCAATCTTTTTAAAATCTTTCAGAATCCCACAGTCTGGCCAATCTTTCTAAGCTTCATTTAGCTAATGCCAGACAGCTTTTTATGTTCAGCCGAATGTATCACAATGGATTCTCTTTTTTTTGCTTGCACTTAAGAAACCTGAAAAACTGCAATCAATAAAAACATTACTGCATTAGTTTTATTACTTCTGAAAAGAATGTCTTTATGGGGTAGTTAAGTCTCTTAATAAGCTGCATGCATTGCCGCCTAAAATACACAATAAAGCAGGCAATTTTTTTGAAGCAGCTATATCATTTGCCTCAAAAAACCTGTTCAAGTCTCTCTCCACATAATATCCAGTCATCTGTGGCATTATCAAAAATATCAATCTCCCAATGAAGTTTGTCATTCCATTGTGTTCTTTTTCCTCTTTGTAATGTGACCAATTTGACATTCAGTTCATCTTTAGCTATTAATTTTAGTTTTACCTCCCTTTCTCTTCCTTAAAAGATAAGGTGGGGTTAGGGTTAGTAGTTTTCTTACATTTGTCAATACTTTTGTATATTTTATATTTTAACATTCCATCTTTAAAACATCAAACACCTTATATATTTTTCCAGCTTTAGTTTTGCATTGATATAAAAGTTAAATGTTTGAAGTTTCTAATTTTTATATTTCTAGGTCCTTCCCTTTACCCAATTCTCCATTTTAGCCAAAATTTCTCCCATTTCAACATTTAATACATCCTTTCATATCACTACATCCAAGTATATTAATTACATTATATCATTCTTAACATATATACATCTTAATCAATTTCATTTAAACAGCTCAATATTTCAATTTAACTGTTAATATTCATACATTTGAGTGTTGTTGTTGTTTTTAATTAGCCAGTATTTTTATCTACTCATCAAAACAATCTTTCATAATCCAAGTACAATCCTGTCTATTTTATTATTTTCCATTTCAGACCTCTTAAATATGTCCATTTTTCTTCAATCTTATTCTTGCTTTTTTTCCTTTGCCATATCATTTTTCGCTTCTTTGCTTCAGGGTCATCAAAGAATTCTTGTGTTATTGTATTGTATTGAACTGACCCTCCAATCTTCCTTTTTGAAGGGTTGAGGGGTCTAATAAAAGCACCAACTCTTCTCATTATTTTCACCTCTTGATATAATTGTCCTGGACTATGTATTTTTTCTTCCATCTGTTTCTCATTTTGCTCCTCAAATGTCTGTGCTTGTTGAGTAATTAATTCTTCTGTCAGTGTATTTGATTCTTCAGTTTCTTCTGTTAAGTTCTGTCCCAATAAATTATTAGTTGTAGTCACAATTTGAGTTTGCTTCTCCAAGACGTTTTCTAGTTTTCCCCCAAAAGCTCTTATTTCATCGCCGGCTGTAGACAGGAACTGATAAGTTTGGTAGGTTATTTTCATCATAGCATAGATTTGTTTTTGTATTTCTTCCATGGTGGAGTCTCACATCTGGTGTTCAAGGTTAATCTTATCTTGTTTTTCTAAGCAATCAGCCAAGTCTCTTCTCTCTCTTTTTTTTTAGAGTGTCAGATTGCAATTTCAAGTTTAGCTACTGAGTGTCCCCCAAGTGCTTAGAGAATTCTGTTTTGTTTCTTTTAGGGAACTATCTGTTAATCTCTTTTCAATTATTTCTTCTATTTTAGAAGAGCAGAGCCAAATTTTCAAATAAGAGTAGGAAGTAAAGAGTAGGTAGTCAAAATCTTTTAGTCCACAATTTATAAAGTTCTAGTTGAGGTCAATACATTTTTTCAACGTTTTTTTTTTTTTAAAAACACCCCTGGAGGCTTGATCGCCCCTATTTTGAAGGGAGGGTTGAACTCCACCCTCCCTCTTCACAGGGGGGAAAGTACTTAGCAGCTTTTTTAGGTGAAAGGAAGAAGATTGGAGTATAAGAAAGGAATCTTACCCAGTCTCTTCCACGTGCTTTAATGTTGCCTGGTAGTAAGTGTGACTTTGGCTGTCTGCAGCCTAGTAACCGGCCATGTTGCTATGGCCGGTCTTTCATCTGCCGGTTCGAAGGGAATGCAGGCACTAACGGGGGGGGGGGGGTTTGCAGCTCCCCTGCATTTTTACAAAAGCCCCTTCTTGCTGGTTGCCCCTCCAGGGTGACTCTTTGGCCCTTTTAGGACCCCCCAGCAATGCGAAACTGGACATGGACGATGAGAGTCATCCTCCAGACATCCATTACAGCAGCATTGACAAACCAGAAGTCAGGTCCTGAGTTTTCTTTTGACAACTGGGCCCGCAATACCTGCTGATGTCATTACTCCATCTTGTTCTAGGTCTCCTTTGTAGACACTTTTTATCAAGTAAAATCCATTCTATGACTTTCTTGGAGCACTTTGTTAGGCATATGGTGTTAGCCTACAATGTTGGGTTGAAAATATATTAACCATAATGTTATGTCTTTAAGATGTTAATTGGCCAATGGGTGTGTAAGTGTTTTCATGGCCATAAGAGGGAGCTAGTAATGTAGCTTCTCTCTCTCTCTCTCAATACACTGCTCTCTACTATTACTGTTTTTGCTCTGTTACCTGAACTGTGTATTGACCTCTGGACCGGTAAGAAGACTTTGTATTTTGGATTGCTACTTGGACTGCTTATTTTTGACTGTGCATTTTTGTTTTTACACCACCTTCAAGTAAAATACTTTTTGCTTTTACAACTCAGTGCACTCCTGTGTAACTCTTACTGCTCTTAGTACCCTTCCTTGTCTGTGCAACTCTTTGGTAGCACAAGGAGACCTCTGCACAACAAATTCCTTAACACTGGTTATGGGCCCAGGCCTGTACTGAGAGTTAGTACACACAGTATTCCTAGCTGAGTTTGTGTTAGTATTTGGTGTAAAATGGCACAGGAACAGTCAACTGGCATCTCCTGGATAACCTGGTTGGATGGGACAAACTATGTTTCCTGGTCCACAAAATTCTGCTTGCTTTTGCGCAAGGAAGGACTATGGACTGTAGTAAATAAACCACCTGATACTACTGCTTGGGATGCAAATAACGAAGAGGATGCAAAGAAGATAGACGACTTTAAACATAGCAATGAGAAAGCTCTTTGCATTATTGGACTAACACTGAATGACCAGCAGCTTGTCCATATTCGTGGTGAGGAGTCTGCTGCTAGGTGTTGGGGCGTTTTGCGAAGGCTTTATGTTCGAGACAGTGTGGGTGCACATATACACCTTACACGCAAGCTGTTTAGGGCTCGTCTGCAGAAGAATGGAGATATGCTGACCCATTTAAACTACATGAAGGCAACTTTTCAAGAGCTTCATGAAAAGGAGCTGATTTTTTCAGAGTTGCATCAGGTCTACATTATTCTGTCATCTTTGGATGAGAGTTATGATGGGTATGTTTCTTTGGAAGTCCTGACCAGAGAGGAACTGACATTGACTAACATTACTGGGAGACTGCTTGAAGAGTCCAGAAGAAGGCGTGACAGAGACCAGCTGAGAGAGACACAGCCACGAGAGGAGCAGCCATTCACCACTGCTTACAATGTCAAGAAATGTTATTCTTGTGGGGCTAGAGGGCATATAGCCAAATTCTGTAGAAAGGGTAAAAAACAGAATGTAAATAGCAGTGGGAAGGCTAAGAAGGGCATTGGTTTGGCTGTTTCTGGTGAATCAACATCCAGAAACAATGAATTGTGGGTTGTTGATAGTGGGGCTTCACAATGCATTACTAAAGAGAAAAAGAGGTTTATTAATATGAAAAATAGCAACCAATATGTTTCACTAGCCAACGGTTGGAGGATGAAGGCCTCTGGTGAAGGTAATTCCTATTGTCCATGTATTGATGAACAGTTACCTATGTTATATATACCTAAGCTAAGATTCAACCTGTTATCTGTAAGGGAATTGGTTAAAGTTGGGTTTGTGGTAACATTCAGAGGGGAACAATGCACTATTGAGAGGAATGGAACCTGTGTAACTGCTAATTTGAAAAATGGTTTATTCATTCTCACAAGTAACCAGGTTAGTACAGTAAAAGCTAACTCAATATGTGAGAACAAGAAGCCACATGATGAATGTATACATTTATTGCATAGGCTGCTAGGGCATGTAAACTTTTAACTCACTACGTAAAACAGTTGAGTTAGTACAAGGAATAAAACTGAAGCCATGTAGTAAGTATTTGAATTGCAATGCCTGTAATCAGGAAAAGAGTAAGGCAACTCCTGCAAACAGGCTAAACGGCTTCAAAAAACTGTACCTTTGGAAGTTGTGTTTGCAGATTTAATTGGACCCATGAAACCAAGTTTAGGAGGGTCATGTTATATTTTAAGTATACTTGACCATTACTCTCGATATGGATTTTGTTATCTGCTTAAATCAAAGGCAGACACTTTCCAACAATTTGCAAACTGGCTGAAATTCGTGGAGAGGAAAACAAAGAGAAAGGTTCAGTGCATAATTACTGATAATGGCACTGAATTTACAAACAAGCGCTTTGTTGATATGCTAGAATCAGCTGGCATTGAGCATGAACGTTCAGCTCCTTATAGGCCTCAACATAATGCATTTGTTGAGAGACGTGGGCAAACGTTACAAGCCATGATGAGAACCATGTTAAAAGATTCTGGCTTAACAGATAGACTGTGGGGGGAGGCAGCAAAATATGCAAACCATGTTCTGAATATAGTTGTTAATACTTCTACCGGTAAAATACCATACACAATATGGCATGGTAGAAAACCAAACCTTGATTACCTGCACACGTTTGGCACCCCAGCTTGGGTTCACATTCCTGCACAACTCAGGAGTAAAGGCCAACATAGGGCTAGGCAATTATACTTCATAGGTTACGAAGCTAATCACAGATCCTATCGTTTCTGGGAACAAGGCACAACTAATGTATATAACAGTGCAAGTGCAAAATTCCTTGAGCACATTGGTTGGGATAGATTAGAGCAAGGAACTGTTAATACTGATCCTCTAGTGTTTGAGGACTCCTCTGATAATGTAACCAGTAATGATAATACATCTCCTGTAATTATGAAAGATGAAGAGGAGATAGGGGAGATTAAAGATGAATCAGAGGAAGGAAAGGAGTCAGAAATTCAAAGCCCTGTGATTCCTTGGCGTTCAATGCGCATCAGACGTCCACCTGATTGCTATGAAGCCAATGTAATATGTCAAGTTAGTTTAGAGCCATCTAACTATGATGAGATCAGGATGTATCCTGAAAAGGAACAGGCATCATGGAAAGCTGCAATGAACAGGGAAGTGAAGTCTTTGCAGGATCTTAAGGTCTATGAGAAAGCAAAACTGCCACCTGGTGAGCAAGCTATAGGTTGTAAATGGATATATAAAATTAAGAAGGGTGTAGATGGGACTGTAACCCATAAGGCACATTTGGTTGCACAAGGTTTTGCCCAAACTACTGAGGATTATGACGAGGTGTTTGCACCCAGTCTGAGGGCAACTACTTTAAGAGCAGCTTTAGTATGGGCAGCTAAAAACCAATATATGGTTAACCATGTAGATGTTGAAACTGCATATTTACATGCTCCATTGCAACATACTATTTATTTAAGAATACCACCAGGATTGACCAATGATAGAGACCATGATTGTTGGGAATTAAAGAAAAGCCTCTATGGATTGAAACAATCAGGCTATGAGTGGAATAAATGTATAGTTAATGAGTTAAGTGCATTAGGTTTTGTAGCCAGTAATGCTGATCCTTGTTTGTTTAGAAGAGAACACAACGGAGCATTATCTTTTCTTTTATTATTCACAGATGATATTGCAATAATAACAAAAACTGAATTAGAAGCATGAACTATCATTTCAAGATTGCAAAATAAGTTCACAATTAGAAATCTTGGAGAAATAAGCCACTATTTGGGGTTAGATATTGTGAAAACGAATAGGGGTTTTAAGGTGTCGCAAGCCAGTAAAATATCTCAGTTATTAAAGAGATACAATATGGAAATGTGTAAACCAGCAAAAACTCCGATGGCTATGGATTTTAAGGACACTAATGTTGAGAGTCCTGTATTTGATAAGACTATGTACCAATCTTTGATAGGAAGTCTCAGTGCTTTTTTTGTAAAAGAAAAAGGTGCCGGAACTCACATATGTCATACAACCCGCCTTGCCTCTACCCTACAAGGTTCCATCCCAAAAAGGTGCCGGAACTCCGTTCTGAACGTTCTATGAGAAAAAAAGCCCTGGGAAGTCTTATGTATCTTTGTAATTGGACTAGACCTGATATTTCTTACTGTGTAAACCAATTAGCCAGGTACAACAATGAACCAACTGTTAGACACTGGCAATCAGCTAAACGAGTACTAAGGTATTTGAAGCAGACTATTCACTACTCGTTATATTTAGAGCCAAATTGTGAGTTAATCCTCACTGCATATGCAGATGCGAGTTTTGCCTCTGATACAAGCACTCGTAAATCTACTTCAGGGTTGGCTATAATGTTGGGTGATTCTTTGATTGGATGGAAGTCCATTAGGCAAAAACACATAAGCTTATCTACAATGGAGGCTGAATTTTCATGTCTATCAGTGTTATGTACAGAACTGCTAGTGTACAAACAATTATTGTTAGATATGGGTTTAAATATAAACGATCCATTTATTGTATATGAGGACAATCAAGCTGCAATAAAGATGGCAAACAATGCTGCAGTAAGAACAAGATCTAAACATACTGATCTTCGTTATTTAAATGTCAGACAATGTGTCAAAGATAAATTAATACAGCTAGAGTATTGTTCATCTGATGTAAATATTGCAGACCATTTTACGAAGGTACAAAGTGCTGTGAAACACAATGCTAATTGTGAAAGAATGTGCATAAGATTGTAAGAGTTATATATTATTCTACCCAAAGGGGAGAATGTTAGGCATATGGTGTTAGCCTACAATGTTGGGTTGAAAATATATTAACCATAATGTTATGTCTTTAAGATGTTAATTGGCCAATGGGTGTGTAAGTGTTCTCATGGCCATAAGAGGGAGCTAGTAACATAGCTTCTCTCTCTCTCTGAATTCACTGCTCTCTACTATTACTGTTTTTGCTCTGTTACCTGAACTGTGTATTGACCTCTGGACCGGTAAGAAGACTTTGTATTTTGGATTGCTACTTGGACTGCTTATTTTTGACTGTGCATTTTTGTTTTTACACCACCTTCAAGTAAAATACTTTTTGCTTTTACAACTCAGTGTACTCCTGTGTAACTCTTACTGCTCTTAGTACCCTTCCTTGTCTGTGCAACTCTTTGGTAGCACAAGGAGACCTCTGCACAACAAATTCCTTAACACACTTGCTGTCAGTTCTTCTTGCTATGTGACCAGCATATATTGGTTGGTTCTAAATAAGCTATGACAAGAGATAAAACATAGATGCAATATAAGAAACATAGAAGAACAAAATAAAAGTGTATATTAATAAAATCAGAACATTAACAAAGCAGTTTTCTGTATAGGCCATTGTCACTTGGTAGAGATTTTGTAACTCTCCCAGTGACATTATAGTTCTGGTATGATAGCAAACAAAGAAAAATAAGAGTGTCTTTAGGACAAATAGACTTCTATTGATGGATGAAGTAAGGGATGGAATATAAGTTAATTTAAAAAGGGCATCAAGGAGCACATGAGGTAGGGACTCACATTCCTCTAGAGCACAGGGACCAAATCATTCTGCAATAGGAATATTGCTATATCTTCCCTCCAGCAAGCAGATGGTAAGATATTAAGTTGGGCTAAAGAGAAAGCTCTGCAGGTGATATGTGCTGGCATGAAAGGTCTCCTATTTATAGACTACCAGTTACATTATCCTATTATACCAAAGAGCTGTGATAAACAACTACTGTCAGATTACAATTCTCATTTTTTGGAAGCCGCAGGGCTAGGAGCTATTACTTGAGAAACCACACTGACATGAGACATTATGGATCTTAACTTTTCAAGAAGGGGAGGGGGAAATATAAAAATATAAAATCATGGCAACCAGAAAATTACTGCAAAATGAGCCTTAATGAAAAAATAAAGCTGCTATAAGCAGACCCTTAAAATTCTCAGTAAATTGATTCTTTTCAAGAGTTAACCCTTTTCATGAAGGCAGAAGTTTAAATAACTTTCTTCGTATCTTTTAAAAAAATATTAGCAGTCTCCTTCCTTTGAAAGTCCCCATGCACTGTCTTAATATCCATGGATTCACCCAGCATTGTTATATGTGTCTTATAACTGGAATAATTCTATTTTTTTAGTGTTGCCTGGCTTGTGAATCATATTGGGAATCGCAGCTAAACATGTCATTGTGCTAACAAAAAGCCCTGAATGGTCTCTAAATTCTCTAGTTTTTATATTTTGATCATCAGTAATGACTAGAAGCATACTATGAGCCTTGGATGATCAGAACACTTATCCATCAAAAACTGACTTTTTATGCCCTTAGCAATTGTGATTCTGCTTCAACAGAAGAGATGGAAAAATAATATAATGATGTCCCACAATTTGCAAGTTTCCATCTGCCTACTCCTACTGCATTATTTGATTAACATGTACAGGAAACAGCAGAAAGTTTGGAGAGAAACTACTACTTTTAATTGGGGAACAATGACCAAGTACATATTCATTTTCCTTCCAAGAACAATCCAAGGGGATGCAATTTATTTCTATTTCTTGGAGAAATTATATCACTGGATGATGTAAGATATTTATTCTTTCCAACCCAATAGAATGGTTGAACAAGTAATGTAAAGGAGATCAGATCTGTATGTATAACATTGAAACATAAAATAATAAAAGACAATTTTATTGAAGAGAAAGAAGACAACAAAAGAAAATCAGGTTTAAGAACAGGCTGAATCATTCCACAGTCTATAAAGAGAAAGGGCAAAACAAATTATTTAGATGAGAGGATAGAAGGTGAACTCATTAAATTTGCAGACAAAATCAAGCCTGGGGGAATAGCCAACATCTTAGAAGATAAATTCAAGCATCAGAAGGGTCTTCTAGAATAGGGGTGTCAAACTCACAACGTCACGTGATGTGTCACGATGTATCACAACTTTTTTGCCATTGCCAGCAATGTGGTGGGCGCAGTTTCGCTATGATGCATCCAGCCTGCCGGCCAGCAGTTTGACACTCCTGTTCTAGAAGAAGGAGTCAAAATGTTCTTCAAAGCACCTGAAGGTAGAACAAGGAGAAATGGATGGAAACTAATCAGGGAGACAACCAACCTGGAACTAAGGAGAAATTTCCTAACAGTTAGAACAATTAATCAGTGGTCTTGCCTTCCAGACATTGTAGATGCTCCAACAATGGAGGTTTTTAAGAGAAGATTGGACAACCATTTTTCTGAAATGGTATAGGGTTTCCTGCTTGAGCAGAGGTTTCTACTTGAAGACCTCAAAGTCCTTTCCAACTCCATTATTCTGTTACAAATTTAAATATTCCAAATTTGAGTAGGCATAATTAGGCCTTACTTGGTGCAATTAGGCTTTTCTTTTCCAGTACTACTGATGTGGCAAGTTTTACACCTGTGCTGTAGCTTATTTATTCATTAATGCTTAAGAGAATACTGCATCTAGTTAACAGAAGCAAAAACCAAAAAAATTAGAAAGAACTGTTATTTTAAGGTTTCTCTACTATATATTTTTCTTCAGCTTCTAGGCTGAAGCAGTCAACATTTTGTAACGTTCTGTTTTTTTTGTTTTTTTTTTTTAAAAAGGCACCTAGGAAAACACCCATGAATATACAGCTTTTAAAAAATGCTCCCTGGACAAACTATCTCCTCTGTTATTTGTGAAAACCATCCCTTAGGGGCTGCTGCCTTTATAGTCATTTAACTGATGCTTTCCCCACAGTAATCCTTTTAATATTCATTTTCTTTAGTTTAAGGGACCACAACTGTTTACTCCAGAGCTTTAACTGAATAATTAATATGTTGTCTCATAGCTACTTCTGAAGTTTTCAATTACTGGATGTTATTTTGTTTTGTACTGCCTTTTTTAAAAAAAGTTCTTAAAGACATTCACTATGAAAGATGGCATACATCTAAAATGAAAAAGTAAGTTTGTGTGTGTATGTGTGTATGAAAGTTATGTGACAGGCAAAAGCTCAAAATGTTCTCAAAAATTGTTGCCCTATTGAACAAAGTACAGCTTTCCATACGCAGTGCTCAGTTACATACTATCTTTTGACTAGTTACCAAGATGCAAAGCTGTCTTCAAAGTATAAAATTGTCCTTGTGTTCTTTGTGTCCTAATATAGTTTGTCACTTGGGAAAATAAGGAAAAAAGAAAGAAAAAGCAAATACTTGGCACTAAACAACAGAGTGGCTGCCTAGCACAATGTCACCAGTTGAAGATTTGCTTAGAGAGTAAAGAGAGAATGATAGGCAGTTTGATTCTTGCAGCAGTATCTAATAACATCCTAAAGTTATACAAGTCTTCCCTTCAAATTCACTGAATTCTACTGAGAAACTTAAAAGCAAAGTTCTGCATTAATGTTATCTCCACAGCATCTCCTGAAATTTCATTGATTCATTTTCTTCCTGTCAAAGATGTAAGAAATGTATGTGACAGATAATATCCAAAAACATACTTTTTATTCTGCTTATGAATATTTCACTCTAATCTCCACCTTTGCCATAAATTGTTTGAAATTTCTGGATTTTTATATGCTTTCTCTCCATCCCAGGAAGATTTGTAGCTGACTCATACAACCATATTCTCACAATAAATATTTTTTGAGGGGGACTATTGCCTTATGGAAATTATTCATTACTCTGCTTAACAGTGGACTGTCTGTATGCTTCTCCACTTTATTGTCATCCAGCCAGTTGAGTCAAATCATAACAGAGGTAGAGAAAGATTAAATGAATTCAATCTCTGTTATATGTCTGTGAAAAATCATTATATATAAAAGTCTCCACTGCAGAGTTTTTAGTGCTCTCTGAACTTTGGTTGTTTTCTTACAGATCTTTTGTTACCTAACTAGGTAACATCTTCACCATGTTCCCTGAGTTGGGCAATGAAATGTCTGCAGAAAAACAAGCAAACTTAAAGAACTTCAAGGCAGCCACAGTTCAACCCTGAGCTATAAATATTCTGTTCCATTGGAACCTCCACTGTTGCAGTTTGTCACATACAAAATACAGATTGTAACCTCAAATTCCCTCCCTCAATAGCCCTGAATGTAAGACATCAATTCTGATATACCTCCATCTTGACAAACAATCTTTAGAGGGTTAGCCAGGTGATCACATATGCATGAATTTGTTAGTAATTTTGTACCTATTATTAAAACGGGTACCTATTAAAAATATTAAAATGCATGTTCTGGAATTAAGGTACTCTGCACATTAATTCAGGAAGAAGAAATTAAGAAATTAATTAAATCTTCTCTTGGCTTCTTTCCCTTCTGTAGATAGCAATGGTGAAGTTGCCTAATTCTCTATCAGAATGATTTCAAAAGAAGATACACATGGTTTATTATATAGATTAAGGTTTAGGAGCTGTGTGAACTAATTGAAAATTATAGACAATGGCAGAAAGGAAAAAGGAAAATTCCACAGGTTTTGTAGGCTTTAATTTACAGCTAATCTTCCTGGCACCAAAATACATACAGACACATATACAATACAGCTACAAAGAAAAAAGACTGAGTATACATCAGATAGATAGATAGATAGATAGATAGATAGATAGATAGATAGATAGATAGATAGATAGATAGATAGATAGATAGATAGATAGATAGATAGATAGATAGATAGATAGAGTCATACATATACACATTAACATCTGGACCTATATTTCTCTAGATGGCCATTTCCTTTGATTTTCCAATTTATTATTAGGTTGAGATAAATTCCTTACCTGGCAAAAGGAAGAAACATACACTTTTTAAAGAACTCCTGAGGGATTACATTTATAATAATAAAGTTGGAAGGGACCTTGGAGGTCACCTAGTCCAACCTCCTGCTTAGGCAGGAAACCCTATACTACTTCAGACAAATGGTTGTCTAGGCTCTTCTTAAAAACTTCAAGTGTTGGAGCATTCACCACTTCTGGAGGCAGGTTGTTCCATTGGTTAATTGTTCTAACTGTCAGGAAGTTTCTCCTTAGTTCTAGGTTGCTTCTCTCCTTGACTAGTTTCCATCCATTGCTTCTTGTCCTGCTTTCAGGTGCTTTGGAGAATAGCTTGACTCCCTCTTCTTTGTGGTAGCCCCTGAGATATTGGAACACTGCTATCATGTCACCCCTCACTCTTCTTTTCGTTAAACTAGACATACCCAATTCCAGCAACTGTTCCTGACCTCTAATCATCTTTGTTGCTCTTCTCTTTACTCTTTCTAGAGTCTCAACATCTTTTTTACATCGTGATGACCAAAACTGGATGCAGTATTTGAAAGCTGAATGTGATGAACACCTATCAGAACTGAAGAAGGACACTTCTCAGCACTTCAGCTTAAAAGTACTTCCCAAGTTCTGATTAATCACTCTGGTTTGGGTGGCATGCATGCAACTGCGTTCTTTGAGAATTTTGCAGATGTAAAACAGTACTTCATTATGAAATGAAAAGAGCTTTGGTAACTTTGTTGACTTCTGGGGAAGAAATAGTGAACTAAAGAAAGCTCTATTGAAAGCAGAGCTGGTGACTGTGGTGGAATGAAGATTCAGGCTTTGTAATTTTTCTCTGGACAAGGACAAAGTTTGGTTTTGCTCACTAGTGCTACATACAATAACTCTGCATGAGGAAACTATAAGACAGTAGGTAAATCCAAATTTAAGGACATTTTTTTCTGCAATAAATAGCAAAAGGGTGATTAAATCTTTTGTTTTAGAAAGTTACAAATGGACTAAAATTCTAGATAAATTTTAAATAAGATTTGGAATTACTTTTAAAAATCCTTTCTGTGGGAAAAAGCTTTTGTTCTGAAATATTTAAAGACATATGATAGTATGGCACTTTGAAGACTGGGCACTACAGAAAACTAGAAGGTAAAAATATTAGAATTACTGGAGAAGAACACTTATATTTTACTTATAAGTAGGATTAGGATCAGGATTTATTAAATTTATATGCCGCCCTTCTCCCTAAGGACTCAGGGCAGCTCACAACAATAAAAATTAAGAGACATAAAATACAAAAATTAAAAAAGAATTGAACAATGAATATAAGAAATACAGGACAATTTAACACAATAAAAACCAAATTAAAAACCATGGTCACTCCAGGCCTGTTTGTTGGAACAACCATGTCTTCAGGTCACAGCGGAAGGATCAAAGGTCAGGGGCCGTTCGCAGCTTTGGAGGCAGTTCATTCCAGAGGGTCGGCATGCACACAGAGAAGGCTCTCCCCCTGGGGGTCGCCAGCTGGCATTGCCTGGCCGACGGAACCCTGAGGAGGCCGATTCTGTGGGAGCGAACTGGGCGATGGGAGGTTGACATTGGCAGCAGGTGGTCTTGCAAGTACCCTGAGCCTAAGCCATGTAGGGCTTTAAAGGTAATTACCAGCACCTTGAATTGCACCCAGAGGGCAACTGGAAGCCAATGCAGCTCGCGCAGGAGAGGTGTAACATGGGAGTATCGAGATACTCCCATGAGCACCCGCGCGGCCGCATTTTGCACCAACTGAAGCCTCTGGGTGCACTTCAAGGGCAGCCACATGTAGAAAGCATTGCAGTAATCCAGGCGAGAAGTGACAATGGCATGGGTGACCGTGCATAGGGCATCTCGGTCCAAAAAGGGGCGCAACTGGAGCACCTGACGAACCTGTGCAAAGGCCCCCCTGGTCACGGCGGTTAGATGATCTTCCAGGTTAAGCCGTGAATCCAGGAGAACACCCAAGTTGCAGGCCCTTTCTGAGTGGGCAATAGCTCTCCCCCCATCAAAAGAGATGGAACATGTTGGACAATGCGAGAGGCCGGTATCCACAGCCACTCGGTCTTGGAGTGGTTCCTGAGCCTGTTCCTTCCCATCCAGACCTGCACTGCCTCCAGGCACTGGGACATCATGTCAAGGGCATCACTGGGTTGGCTCGGGGTGGAGATAAACAACTGGGTATCATCTGCATATTGGTGATACCTCACCCCAAAGCCACGGATGATCTCACCCAGAGGCTTCATATAGATGTTAAACAGGAGGGGAGAGAGAACAGACCCCTCAGGTACCCCACAAGAACAGGGCCTTGGGGTAGATCTCTGCCCCCCTGCCACTACAAACTGTGAACAGCCTGAGAGGTAGGAGAACCACTGTAAAACAGTGCCTCCCAACCCCTCGAGCCACCGCAGCAGGATACCATGGTCGATGGTATCAAAAGCCGCTGAGAGATCAAGTAGGACCAGGACAGAGGAGCAACCCCTGTCCCGGGCCCACCAGAGATCATCTACCAGTGCGACCAATGCTGTTTCCATGCTGTAACCATGTCTGAAACTGAACTGGTATGGGTCCAGATAGTCTGCTTCATCCAGGAAATGCGGAAGCTAATGCGCCACAACACTCTCAACAACCTTCACTACAAAGCAAAGGTTGGAGACAGGATGATAGTTATTTAACGAGGTCAGGTCCAGAGCAGGATTCTTGAAGAGGGGCCTCACCACCGCCTCTTTTAAGGTGGAGGGGAAGACACCCTCTATCAATGAAGCGTTGACAACTGCCTGGAGCTAGCCCCTTGTCACCTCCCCAGCAGCCGAAACTAGCCAGGAAGGACATGGGTCCAATAAACAGGTTGTAGCGCTCAGTCTATGCATAATCCTGTCCACATCATCCAAAGACACAGGGTCAACCTCACCCCAAATGGTATAACCAAGACCTGCCCTCTCCACTCTGCCGGATTCCACCCAGTCGGACTCCAAACCAGTCCGGATCTGAGCAATTTTGTCCTGCAGATACTGTACAAATTCCTCAGCCCTACCTTGCAAGGGGTCATTCCTCGGTTGCTGATTAAGCAGTGAGTGGGTCACTCTAAACAAGGCGGCTGGGCAGTTATCTGCAAATGCAATGCCGCTTCCATTGCCACTAGGTAAGACTTAAGATAAGTTCTTACCTGTGTTCAATTATATTCAGATCTGCTGGACCTCCAACAGCTCTCTAGGCATCCTTTCCAGCGCTTCATCTCTCAGAGTTCCTCAGTAAACCAGGGGGACACCTGGGATCTGCGACGGGTCAGAGGCCACAAAGGCACAACTCGATCCAAGGCCCCAGCAGCCGCCCTCTCCCAGGCCGCCACTAGGGCCTTGGCAGAGTCGTGGGCAAGGGAAGCAGGAAATGTCCCAAGCTCTGTCTGGAACCTCTCAGGGTCCATCAGGCACCTGGGGAGGAACCACCTAGTCGGTTCTGCCTCCAGCGGCAGGGGGTGACGTACTGAAAGTCTAGCCAGAGAAGAAAATGATTGGACCATGACAGGGGTTGGATGGTTAAATCTCCCCTACCCAGACCATTAATCCACTGCCCAGAGATAAAAACCAGGTCAAGTGTGTGCCCTCCATTATGAGTCTGGTCCTGAATTATTTGAGTCAAGTCCATGGCCGTCATTGAGGACATGAACTCCTGAGCCAACTCAGATGCCTCACCCATGGAAGGCAGATTAAAGGGAACTCAATTGCCAACCTGGACAAGACATCGAGAAGTTTGGGCAGGGCCGCTGACATGCAGCTGGGAGACAGGTACATAATCAATAGGCCCAACTGAACTCCAGGACCCCACTTCAAAAGGAGAGACTCACACCCGCTTATCTGAGGGATAGTGGCCACTCGCGGACAAAGACTCTCCCTAATAATAACTGCCACACCCCCGCCCCTTCCCTGGGCCCATGGCTGGTGAAGCACCGGGAAGCCTGGTGGTCATAATTCCGAGAGGGGGACACCCCCCTCTTGGCCCAACCATGTCTCTGTGATGCAGGCCAGGTTCGCGTTCTCCTCCTCAATGAGATCATTTATGAGCGATGCCTTGTTCACCACAGACCTGGCGTTGAAATAAAACAGCCTAAGCCCAGGGTCCTGCAATCCTATGCCCCCGGGGGAGCGAGAAGAACAATGAGAGCAGGCAACTGCTTGAAGACAGTGGTGGTCACCATTCCCTGATTATGATAGAGCCCTCTGCTCCCACATTCTCTGCCCCTCCCAATCACCGTCAAAATAAGAAGACCCTCCTCACTCAGAGCTGAGTTCACCCCCAAATCCCTACTCCCCCCCTGTGACATTCCGATGGTCTGGACTGCTGTCCGGGTTGAACTCCCCCAAGTTCATTTCGGATCCCTTGGGCCTCCCCCCTCCCGGATCCCCTTAAAATTTTATTTAAAAATCTCAATAAAAATCCCCTCAAACTCCTCTTTGCAGCATGCCATCTCTCAGGGTCCCACAGCCCGTCATCAAGAAAGATCTTCTGCAAAACAGATGGACGCTCCTGTAAGAGGGGGGAATCTCACAGCGAGTAAAGTTCTTCTAAGGTATACGCTGGCATATAAAGGGAGATGGTAACGGTAACATTGGGCAATGGAGGGTGCCAGTAGATGGAATCGATGAAAAGTTGAAAAGTTCAGAAAAGTTCAGTAGGCCAGTGGCAGGTCCCAAAGCCAGAATCATGATGACAATGGAATAATCAATGGTGGCGACAGCAAAAGCCATAATGAGGTATTTTATTTATTTTATTTATTTATTTTAATTCCATTTATATCCCGCCCTTCTCCGAAGACTCAGGGCGGCTTACAAGCTTAGCAGTAGAGATGACAAGTCCAGAAGAGGGGGAAGGAGGCAGCCCGATGGCAATGCTGACAGACCCAAAACAACGGGTTCAGGCACAACGACAGGGACAGCTGCGACCTCTGCAGTGGCAAGGAGAAGGAACAGCAGCAGCGGCAGACCCAACAGCCACTACCACAGCACCATCAAGTCCACCACGCTCACAGAGCCAACTTGCCGAACGGAAGAGGGGGGGAAAACATGATATTGAAGCCCCCTTCCCCCCTGCCATAACCCAGGTCTCACAATAAAGCAAACAAGCACAAGCAGAGCCCAAATTCTGACTCACCCACAGAGAAGGCCCTCCCCCTGGGTGTTATCCGTCAGCAATCTTTTACCGGCGGTACCCTGAGAAGACCCTCCCTGTGGGAGTGCACAGGACGAAGGGAGCTTGATGCCGGCAGCAGGTGTTCCCTCAGATATCCCGGACCCAAGCCATTTAGGGCTTTATAGGTCATCACCAGCACCTTGAATCTCACATATATATATATATATATATATATATATATATATATGTATATGTATATGTATATGTATATGTATATGTATATGTATATGTATATGTATATGTATATGTATATGTATATGTATATGTATATGTATATGTATATGTATATACAGTATATATATATATATATATATATATATATATATATATATATATATATATATATATATATATATATATATATATATATATATATATATATATATATATATATATATATATAAATTTTAGATTGCTAACAAAGAATTAAAGGGAGACTGATATGCATTTCAAACTTATTTGTTTTCATCAGTCAGCCATACCTTTCTGAGATTCGAACCTGGGCCGATTGCACATTAGGCAGTTGTTTTAACCTCTAGGCCACAAGCTCTATCTCACTTTGTTAGCTGAGAAGCAAGGGAGATATGTGTTAAATGCTTGTTAACTATTTAGATTACTTTGCTAGGCGCCAAACATAGGACAAATCTTTATTTCCTGTTTCAGCCTAACCAAAGGCCATCGACAGGCAGTAGTCACAACAGTGACAGCTCATATTTGTGTAAATATGAAAACAAATAAGTTTGAAATGCATACATATCAGTCTCCCTTTAATTCTTTGTTAGCAATCTAAAATTTACACAAATATGAGCTGTCACTGTTGTGACTACTGCCTGTCGATGGCCTTCAGTTAGGCTGAAACAGGAAATAAAGATTTGTCCCATGTTTGGGGGCCTAGCAAGGTAATCTAAATAGTTAACAAGCAATATATATATATATATATATATATATATATATATATATATATATATATATATTTGTTGTTAGCTGCGAAGTCGTGTCCGACCCATCGCGACCCTATGGACAATGTTCCTCCAGGCCTTCCTGTCCTCTACCATCTTCTGGAGTCCATTTAAGCTGACGCCTACTGCTTCAGTGACTCCATCCAGCCACCTCATTCTCTGTCGTCCCCTTCTTCTATTGCCCTCAATCTTTCTCAGCATTAGGCTCTTCTCCAGTGAGTCCTTCCTTTTCATTAGGTGGCCAAAGTATTTGAGTTTTACCTTCAGGATCTGGTATTCTAAAGAGCAGTCAGAGTTGATCTCCTCTAGGACTGACCGGTTTGATCGCCTTGCAGTCCAAGGGACTCACAGGAGGATTCTCCAGCACCGTAGTTCAAAGGCCTCAATTCTTTGGTGCTCAGCCTTTCTTATGGTCCAACTTTCACTGCCATACATTGCAACTGGGAAGACCATAGCCTTGACTATACGCACTTTTGTTGGCAGGGTGATGTGTCTGCTTTTTACTGTGCTGTCTAGATTTGCCATGGATTTCCTCTCGAGGAGCAAGCATCATTTATTTATTTATTTATTTATTTATTTATTTATTTATTTATTTATTTATTTATTTATTTATTTATTAGACTTATATACTGCCCTATTCCCATAGGACTCAGGGCGGTTTACAGGGCAATTAAAACCATACAATACAAAAGTTAAAATAAATTTAAAACAATTAATTAAATTTAAAGCCCAAAAGTTAAAACTTTAAAACCCAATTAAGTCTAGGCCAGACAGCTCAAAGAGCAAAGTTTTTAGGTCCCAGCAAAATGAACGGAGGTCAGAGGACGTCCTAGGTTCCATAGGAAGTGGGTTCCAAAAGGCAGGCACACCCACAGAGAAGGCCCTCCCTCTGGGAGTCACCCGCCAGCAATCCTTCACCGGCGGTACCCTAAGAAGGCCCTCCCTGTGGGAGCGCACAGGACGATGGGGAGTTGATGCTGGCAGCAGGTGTTCCCTCAGATAATCCGGACCCAAGCCATTTAGGGCTTTATAGGTCATCACCAGCACCTTGAATCTCACCCGGAGAGCAACTGGAAGCCAATGCAGCTCGCGGAGAAGAGGTGTTACACGGGAGTATCAGGGACTCCCATCAAAACTCACGTGGCTGCATTCAGCACCAGCTGAAGCCTCCGAGTGGTCCTCAAGGGCAGCCCCATGTAGAGAGCGTTGCAGTAGTCTAGCCGGGAGGTCACGAGCGCATGGGTGATTGTGCATAGGGCAACTCGGTCCAGATAGGGCCGCAACTGGTACACCAGGCAAACCTGGGCAAAAGCCCCCGTGGCCACGGCTCCTATATGATCTTCAAAACTAAGCCGTGAATCCAGGAGGATACCCAAGTTGCGAGCCCTATCAATGAGCCCTATTAATTTTTTGGCTACAGTCCCCATCTGCAGTGATCTTGGAGCCCAGGAAAATAACATCTGTCACTACCTTCATTTCTTCCCCATCTATTTGCCAGGAATTGAGAGGGCCGGAGGCCATGATCTTGGTTTTCTTAATGTTAAGTTTCAAACCAAGTTTTGCGCTCTCCTTCTTCACCCGCAAAAGAGGCTCTTTAGTTCTTCACTTTCTGCCATTAGAGTGGTATCATCTGCATATCTTAGGTTGTTGATATTTCTTCCGGCAATCTTAATTCCAACTTTTCATTCATCTAGCCCTGCCTTTCTCATAATGTGCTCTGCATTTAAGTTAAATAGGCAAGGCGACAGTATACAGCCTTGCCGGACTCCTTTCCCAATTTTGAACCAATCAGTGGTTCCGTGTCAAGTTCTCACTGTTGCTTCTTGGACCGCATATAGGTTTCTCAAGAGACAAATAAGATGGTCTGGTACACCCATGTTTTTAAGAACTTGCCACAGTTTGTTATGATCCACACAATCAAAGGCTTTAGCATAGTCAATGAAGCAGAAGTAGATGTTTTTCTGGAACTCTCTAGCTTTCTCCATGATCCAGCGTATGTTGGCAATTTGATCTCTAGTTCCTCTGCCTCTTCGAAATCCTGCCTCTACTTCTGGTAGTTCTCGATCCACATACTGCTGGAGTCTAGCTTGTAGGATTTTAGGCATGACTTTACTAGCATGAGAAATGAGTGCAATGGTGCGATAGTTTGAACATTCTTTGGCACTGCCTTTCTTTGGAATTGGAATGTAAACTGATATTTTCCAATCCTGTGGCCACTGTTGAGTTTTCCAAATTTGTTGGCAAATTGAGTGTAGCATTTTTACTGCACCGTCTTTTAAGATTTTGAATAGCTCAGCTGGAATACTGTCACCTCCACTAGCTTTGTTGTTGCTCAGCTTTTCTAAGGCCCACTTCACTTCACATTCTAGGATGTCTGGCTCGAGGTCAGTGTCCAACTCATTGTGATTATCAGGGACGTTAAGCTCATTCTTGTATAGTTCCTCTGTGTAATTTTGCCACCTCTTCTTAATCTCTTTTGCCTCTGTTAGGTCCCTGCCATTTTGGTCCTTTATCATGCCCATTTTTGCATTAAACGTTCCCTTCATCTCTCCAATTTTCTTGAAAAGATCTCTGGTCCTCCCTATTCTATTGTTTTCTTCTATTTCTTTGCACTGTTCATTGAAGAAGGCATTCTTATCTCTTCTAGCTATTCTCTGGAATTCTGCATTCAATTGGGCATATCTATGTTTTTCTCCCTTGCCTTTCGATTCCCTCCTTTCCTCAGCTATTTGCAAAGCTTCCTCAGACAGCCATTTTGCTTTCTTGCATTTCTTTTTCTTTGGGATGGTTTTGGTTGCTACCTGTTGTACAATGTCACGAACCTCTGTCCATAGTTCTTCAGGCACTCTGTCTATCAGATCTAATTCCTTAAATCTATTTGTCACCTCTACTGTATATTCAACAGGGATATGATTTAATTCATACCTGAGTGGCCTAGTGCTTTTCCCTACTTTCTTCAGTTTAAGCCTAAACTTTGCAAGGAGAAGCTCATAGTCTGAGCCACAGTCAGCTCCTGGTCTTGTTTTTACTGACTGTATAGAGCTTCTCCATCTTTGGCTGCAGAGCACATAATCAATCGGATTTCTGTGTTGACCGTCTGGTGATGTCCATGTCTAGAGCCGTCTCTTGGGTTGTTGGAAAAGAGTGTTTGCTATGACCATCGTATTCTCTTGACAGAATTCTGTCAGCCTTTGCCCTGCTTCATTTTGCACTCCAAGGCCAAACATGCCTGTTATTCCGGTTATCTTTTGGCTTCCTACTTTAGCATTCCAATCCCCCATGATGATAAGAACATCATTTTTTGGTGTTAGTTCTATAAGGTTCTGTGGGGCTTCATAGAACCGGTCAATTTGATCCTCTTCAGCACTGGTGGTTGGGGCATAGACTTGGACTACTGTGATATTGGATGGTTTGCCTTGGATTCGAACTGAGATCATTCTGTCATTTTGAGGATTGTATCCCAGTATTGCTTTTCCTACTCTTTTATTGACTATGAAGCCTACTCCATTTCTTCTGAGGGATTCTTGCCCGCAGTAGTATACCTGATGGTCATCTGAATTAAATTCACCCATTCCTGTCCATTTTAGTTCGCTGATACCTAAGATGTCGATGTTCAGTCTTGTCATCTCTTGTTTCACCACTTCCAGCTTTCATTTTTTTTATGGATCTTACATTCCAGGTTCCTATGGAGAAAAAATCTTTACAGCATCGGACTTTCCTTTCACCACCAGACACATCCACAGCTGAGTGTCCTTTCGGCTTTGGCCCAGTCGCTTCATTCTTTCTGGCACTACTAGTACTAGCCCTCTTCTCTTCCCCAGTAGCATATTGGACGCCTTCTGACCTGATGGGCTCATCTTCCAGCGTCATATCTTTTTGCCTTTTGGTACTGTCCATAGGGTTTTCATGGCAAAGATACTGGAGTGGTTTGCCATTTCCTTCTCCAGTGGATCACGTTTTGTCAGAACTCTCTGCTATGACCTTTTCATCTTGGGTGGCCCTGCATGGCACAGCTCATAGCTTCATTGAATTATGCAAGCCCCTTTACCACGACAAGGCAGTAATCCATGAAGGGCGGCCGCTTGTTTAAGGAAGCTTGGTTTTCAAACCAGTCCTCTATCAACCGGCATATAGACCTCCCTCCTGCATACCAGGCACTGAGAAATTGGGAAGAGGAATGACGTGCGCGACATGAATACAAACAGGGCAAGCATTCACAAATTACCTCATTGCATCAAATCCAAGATTGCACCAGCACACAACCACTCTGCAATGTCGAACACAAGGAGGAAGAGCAACAACCATTTAAGATCCCTGGCATGAGAACACGGACAATGACCAGAGTTATGGCTACAACACATGGAGCTATAAACAATTCACTTTTAACAACAGATACCCAGAGACAAATACATCCCAAAAACGGATGCGCGACAACTCAAAGAAATACGGCAGACCTCAACAAACAGATCTGAGCGCGCTCCATGAGCAGAGTGCAGAAACCAACAGTATAAATGGAATCTCCCCACCCCAGCATCTCCATCCTGACGACGTTGGCAGTTGGCCAACAAAAGCTTGATTTTTTAGCAATAGAAACTCTTTTAGTTTTTAATTCTATCCCAGTGTTCGTTTGTTTGTGTGTGTGTGTGTGTGTGTATATATACACACACACACACACACACACACACACACACACACACACACACACACACACATATATATATATATATATATATATATATATATATATATATATATATATATATATACATATACATATATATATATGTCAAATGCTTGTTAACTATTTAGATTACCTTGCTAGGCCCCAAACATGGGACAAATCTTTATTTCCTGTTTCAGCCTATCCTGAAGGCCATCGAACAGGTAGTAGTCACACCGGTGACAGCTTATATATATATATATAAAGTGTTTGTTAAGTATTTTGAATACCTTGCTAGGCCCCAATACGGGACAAATCTTATTTCCTGTTTCAGCCTAGCCCAAGGCCATCTACAGGCAGCAGCCACAGCAGGGGCAGCTCATATTTGTGTATTTTTTTTTGGCTTGCCTTTATTCTTTGTTAGCAAGCAAAAAAAAAAATTACACACACACACACACATACACACACACACACACGTGTGTGTGTGTATACACTATATGATTATACAATGTATGATATATAATATGCAAACCTTGCCTAAAACATAATATTGGTGGGATTCAAATAGATCTGTGTTCTATTTATTGAAGGTAAAGTTCAATAATTACTGTATATTTATGTTCATTTTTCAATATGAGGGGTTATGTATATTTAGCACTTGAAAACACATGAAGTAAAAGTCATTAGTAGCAAAAAAAAGTTTTTTAGAACTCAAGGTATTTATCATCATTATAAGAGTTTGGAGGGCATTATTTATTTCTAAAAGATTTGGTTTGCTATGGAGGGATGACAAAAAATTGGCTCTGGAAAATAACCTGTGTTGGCACTCTTATAAAGAAAAGCTTGTAAAGCACCTGCTTCACATCATGCTTTTCACTAACTATCAAGCTCTGCATTGCTAGAACTAAAGTTTAAGACATTTTGAACTGGATTTCTTTGAAAGAAGACATGATTGTATGAAAATGTTGGATATTGTGTTTGTCTAGATCATGTTTGCAATTTAGAAGAAAACAGATGTTGAAATAAATGCAATATATCTAGCCACATATTATATGCAACAGCTTATAGTTACTTTTTGATTTTTCTTTTTAAAATATTTTGTTGATGTTAACAAAGTATTCATGTATTCAGGAAATAATCTGCTTATCTGCATCAGCTTGTATCAGCATATGATCAAAATTAATATCATGTAAAAAATCATCACATCCATAATATAAGTGTAACTGGTTAGGAAGCCAGTTCATTCATAGAAAGCAATATAAAATTATTGTCTTTACTCTAAGTTGGCTTTATTTAGTTATGACTTAGCAAAATATAAAATGGTTTTGTTACTGGTTAAAATGGCTCAGATAAATGTCACAAAATAGAAACGCAGTCACTAGCATAATATGCAAAGCAAACAATACAAAACATATAAAGTTATCAGCAACTAGATGGTATAATAATTTTTAAAAATCATTTAAAATAGCTTATTTTGGAAAACAATTTCCTTTAGTTCTTCAAAGGAAAAATTGTTGAAACTCTTGAACAAAATACTTCAGAATTCTTAGTTTTCCAGCACCTCTAGAGTTAAATGATTCAATTTATTATTATTCAAAATAAATATTTTGAAAATCAAATTGCTGACTTCAGTGAGCTCTATTTGAAGCTAAAATTAGTTGAAGTTTCAACTAATATAAAAATCCAGATAGCCATTTGATATCTGAATCTAGATGTAATGGTTGCTATTTATATTTATTTTAGTAAATTAGTACAAATTTATTATCGTGCCAATACTAATATCAAAGTAAGGGTTAGTATATTTCCTACATAGATCTGTTTTACTAGAAGCATACTTTCTGTCAAAGGATAGTGTGTGTCATAAAGGATATGGATATTTTAAACCAAAGTTTGTAAATTTGGTCACTCCTTTCTTGTTGTTGTTGTTGTTGTTGTTGTTAGTTGCGAAGTCGTGTCCGACCCATCGCGACCCTATGGACAATGTTCCTCCAGGCCTTCCTGTCCTCTACCATCTTCTGGAGTCCATTTAAGCTCACGCCTACTGCTTCAGTGACTCCATCCAGCCACCTCATTCTCTGTTGTCCCCTTCTTCTATTGCCCTCGATCTTTCCCAGCATTAGGCTCTTCTCCAGTGAGTCCTTCCTTCTCATTAGGTGGCCAAAGTATTTGAGTTTTAGCTTCAGGATCTGGCCTTCTAAAGAGCAGTCAGGGTTGATCTCCTCTAGGACTGACCGGTTTGATTGACCTTGCAGTCCAAGGGACTCGCAGGAGTCTTCTCCAGCACCATAGTTCAAAGGCTTCAATTCTTTGGCGCTCAGCCTTTCTTATGGTCCAGCTTTCACTGCCATACATTGCAACTGGGAAGACCATAGCCTTGACTATACGCACTTTTGTTGACAGGGGGATGTCTCTGCTTTTTAGTGTGCTGTCTAGATTTGCCATGGCTTTCCTCCCCAGGAGCAAGCGTCTTTTAATTTCTTGGCTACAGTCCCCATCTGCAGTGATCTTGTAGCCCAGGAAAATAAAATCTGTCACTACCTCCATTTCTTCCCCATCTATTTGCCAGGAATTGAGAGGGCCAGATGCCATGATCTTGGTTTTCTTAATGTTAAGTTTCAACCCAAGTTTTGCACTCTCCTTCTTCACCTGCAACAAGAGGCTCTTTAGTTCTTCTTCACTTTCTGCCATTAGAGTGGTATCATCTGCGTATCTTAGGTTGTTGATATTTCTTCCGGCAATCTTAATTCCAACTTTTGATTCATCTAGCCCTGCCTTTCTCATGATGTGCTCTGCATATAAGTTAAATAGGCAGGGCGACAGTATACAGCCTTGCCGGACTCCTTTCCCAATTTTGAACCAATCAGTGGTTCCGTGTCCAGTTCTCACTGTTGCTTCTTGACCCGCATATAGGTTTCTCAAGAGACAAATAAGATGGTCTGGTACTCCCATCTCTTTAAGAACTTGCCACAGTTTGTTATGATCCACACAATCAAAGGCTTTAGCATAGTCAATGAAGCAGAAGTAGATGTTTTTCTGGAACTCCCTAGCTTTCTCCATGATCCAGCGTATGTTGGCAATTTGATCTCTAGTTCCTCTGCCTCTTCGAAATCCTGCCTGCACTTCTGGTAGTTCTCGATCCACATACTGCTGAAGTCTAGCTTGTAGGATTTTAAGCATGACTTTACTAGCATGAGAAATGAGTGCAATGGTGCGATAGTTTGAACATTCTTTGGCACTGCCTTTCTTTGGAATTGGAATGTAAACTGATCTTTTCCAATCCTGAGGCCACTGTTGAGTTTTCCAAATTTGCTGGCAAATTGAGTGTAGCACTTTTACTGCATTGTCTTTTAAGATTTTGAATAGCTCAGCTGGAATACTGTCACTTCCACTAGCTTTGTTGTTGCTCAGCTTTTCTAAGGCCCACTTCACTTCACATTCTAGGATGTCTGGCTCGAGGTCAGTGACCACCTCATTGTGATTATCAGGGACGTTAAGCTCATTCTTGTATAGTTCTTCTGTGTAATTATGCCACCTCTTCTTAATCTCTTCTGCCTCTGTTAGGTCCCTGCCATTTTGGTCCTTTATCATGCCCATTTTTGCATTAAACGTTCCCTTCATTTCTCCAATTTTCTTGAAAAGATCTCTGGTCCTCCCTATTCTATTGTTTTCTTCTATTTCTTTGCACTGTTCATTTAAGAAGGCATTCTTATCTCTTCTAGCTATTCTCTGGAATTCTGCATTCAATTGGGTGTATCTTTCTTTTTCTCCCTTGCCTTTCGCTTCCCTCCTTTCCTCAGCTATTTGCAAAGCTTCTTCAGACAGCCATTTTGCTTTCTTGCATTTCTTTTTCTTTGGGATGGTTTTGGTTGCTACCTGTTGTACAATGTCGCGAACCTCTGTCCATAGTTCTTCAGGCACTCTGTCTATCAGATCTAATTCCTTAAATCTATTTGTCACCTCTACTGTATATTCAACAGGGATATGATTTAATTCATACCTGAGTGGCCTAGTGCTTTTCCCTACTTTCTTGAGTTTAAGCCTAAACTTTGCAACAAGAAGCTCATGGTCTGAGCCACAGTCAGCTCCTGGTCTTGTTTTTACTGACTGTATAGAGCTTCTCCATCTTTGGCTGCAGAGCATATAGTCAATCTGATTTCTGTGTTGACCGTCTGGTGATGTCCATGTGTAAAGCCGTCTCTTGGGTTGTTGGAAAAGAGTGTTTGCTATCACCATCGTATTCTCTTGACAAAATTCTATCAGCCTGGTTGGGGCATAGACTTGGACTACTGTGATATTGAATGGTTTGCCTTGGATTCGAACTGAGACTCCTTTCTTAGAGTACCCTAAATGTACTGTTATGTTTGGTTCATGCAAGCATTTTAAAACGTTCAGTGGGTTAGGATGCTGAGCTTGTCAATCAGAAGATTGGCAGTTTGGCGGGTTGAATCCCGAGTGCCGCGTAACAGAGTGAGCGCCTGTTACTCATCCCAGCTTCTGCCAACCTAGCAGTTCGAAAGCACATAAAAATGCAAGTAGAAAAATAGGGACCACTACGGTGGGAAGGTAACAGCATTCCGTGTGCCTTTGGCATCTAGTCATGCCAGCCACATGACCACGGAGACATCCTCGGACAAGCGCTGGCTCTTCTGCTTTGAAACGGAGATGAGCACCGGCCCCTAGAGTTGGAAACGACTAGCACACATGTGTGGGGGAACCTTTACCTTTACCTTTAACTAAGGAACAATATAAAGTAATGAACAATATCATTATTGGTTATGGGGTGGAACTTTTGTATCGAGATTTTAATCTTAAACAACAGGATACATTGATAGTATTAGGTCACCAACACCTTAAAACTGTTTCTCATGCAAATGGCAGCACAAACAGGAGGCATAACAAATTCACAGGATTCTTGAGATTTGCTGAAGTATAAATTTTAAGGAAAAAAAACATTTAATCTAAAGAAGCCCCAAAAGCATTTAATATCAAAGGAGATTCAGCAATCATAGCATATTGATTGACAGAGGGAAAAATCTTGACAGTTGAATGGAGAAGGAATGGAATGAAGTTACTAGAAAAAAGTAACAGAAAAAATGAATGTAAATGTGAAAAGGCACAGGGGAAAAAACTCCCTTCTGATAATTCAATTCTGATTTAACCTTGTAAAACTATTTTATAAAGACCAAAGTGTCGTAAGACGAACTCCCCATAAAAATAAATGGTGAACCCAGAGTTTTAATGTGGAATTGGACAAATATATGTATATTTACTCAATTATTTTTTTAAAAAAGTTCCATTTGAAACTGGCATCTGCAATACTTCTTCCAACCTCCCTGAGAAAATAATAATGTTGTATGTTTCTTTTTTTCAACACTACTACCGTTAGTTAGATGGAAGAGTTAAAATTTCTCACCATGTTTGCTCTTTCACTATTAATTGTCTACCCGGACAACCTCCGCCTATTGGCATCACATTTCCCTGACAATCTCCCAAACTGGCATATTCTGAGGCTGGAAAATGGGGATCTGCTTAATACAAGGTAAATTATGGAACAGGATGAGTTGAAGGATCCTAACTAAAGTAGCCAGTTTGCTGTAGTGGTTAAGATATCAGGCTAGAAGCCAGGGGACTGTGAATTTTTGTCCCACCTTAGGCACAAAACCTGCTTGGTGATCCTGGATCATTAACTCTCTCTCAGCCCTAGGAAGGAGGCAATGGCAAATGGCCTCTGACAAATCTTCCCAAGAAGACTGCAGAACCTCGTCCAGCAGTCACAAGCAAAAACAAACAAACAAACAAACAAACTCCTGCCTGTCAAGCTATCAAATCAGGGAGAAGTGGTAATAGGAAGGAAACATTTTTAAAGGAAACTGATACACACACACACCTAAATACCATGAAGCTTTCAATGTTAGAGATACGCTGTATAATAACTCCTAGTTTTTGTAAGTCATAGCAGTGTTTAAAAGAATCACCATATTGTCCCAGTAGTAAAGAGCTTGAATAAATCGAATTTAGCTTTTGCTTCTACAAAATCTGACTTTCATGTAATCCCATTTATTTAGTGACAAACTGGTGAGGCATGATAATTACATCTTGTGCCATTATCATTCTACCAAGTGTTTTGGGAAGACAGATTCAACCTTTAAAGTATTTCTGATTTGCTGGCTTAATTCAGGACATCAGATGGAAATTCTGCTTGATTAAATAAAGCAAAAGTCTGCCTCCCTTACCGTGTATTTGTTGTCTTGTCTTTAGATTTAGATTTTCCTTTCCCCAACAAACTCCTTTCTATACCCAGATATTTGGCTTGATTGGTTTAATGAGTGAATCCTCATTGCAATCTTCCCCATGCACAATAGTGCATAATCACAAACTCACACCTTGTGTTTCAGGATTCACATAGTGCTTAGGCAGTTTTATTTTTTCTCTCTTAGAACTGGGCTGAATGGAAAAATCCTATTCAGAAGGGCTCACAATGGACTGGGACACATAAGGACCGGTCCGCAGTAGTCTAATGATCTTGAAAGAAAGGATCTACCAGTGAGTTTTTAAATTATTTCTCTGTTTGTAGAAACAAAGATAAGGTTTGAAAATTACATTTCTTTCCTGCAAAGATCCTTGTTGCCCTTCAGTATATTTGCTAACTCTCTCAAGAATTTCTGATAGATTGCATGAGTAGGTGGGTGCAGACACTAGATGAATGTTAATATGCCTTCTTCTTATTAATGCCACAGATTCTACAGGATTGTTACCTAATTACCATGCCTCTAACAACATCTGAACCAGAAATGCAAATATTCAAAGCTATCTGCCTCACTGCAGTAATGCCATCATGAGATATGTAGGTGGAAAAAAAGAAAGAACAGTATGGCCTACTTCTTGAAGAAATGCTGTACAGCCTCAAGGGACATATATGAAAGCCTGTTTCATATGATGACTAGACACCCACCTCTCCCTCTCCTGAACCATTTGTGCTTCTAATCATTTGTCCTGTATAATTGTAAACATTGAAGTAGTTGTTTCAAAAAGCAACACAGGTGGAGACAGTTAATTTTCCCTTCCCTTCCTCACCTCCCAAAAGATTAAAAAAAGTGTGTGTGGGGGCACTCTAACATACAAGAGGCTCTGCAGGAAATAACGCAAAAAAGTATTTCCCCACAAGATTCCTGGAGCTGAGAGTTTGAAAACTGTGAGTATCATAATTTCTGACATTGAAAAAATAATAATAATCTGATACTGTTTCTTTTTTCTTTTTCCCTTCTGCTACTCATGTAGGGGACTGAATTTATATGGTTATTTAAATCACTGTTTGATGGCTGGCCACCAAGGCAACTTACAAAAGAAAAAAAGAAAAAGAAATGAAGGATATTGAAAAAAATGGAGAAAGTTTCAAAATGTTTCAAAGTGACTGAAACAAGTGGATACTTTATATTTTGACCTCCATCCGTTTAAAGTTTCATATTATTTTAATTGCTACCAGAATTTTAATTTAAAGTGGAAAGTGATGTCCTACTCCCTTTGTATTCTAGTGATTTAATGAAAGAGATTCTCTGGAAGTTATTTTCACCATTCAATGTATATGCATTTAATTGGTTTCAGTATTTGGTTATTGTTTGGAACTATGGAATAGTTCTACTACTATGGAATGGAACTATTTCTGGTGTTTATTATGGCTTTTTTCATTTCATGGAATGCACTTACTCTAATTAGCTGATGTGAGTCTTATAAGATTTTGTGACATTTAATGCATAAATGTAAAAAAAAGGAGAATGCAATGAGCACATGTGGGAATTCAATAACCTTTCTGGCTCTGAGTGTGACCTTAATGGGGATCTTTAGGTATTGAAACTGAACACTTTGAAGATCTTTCATATAACTGAGGATATTGGATGATCTACTGCTTTGCAAAAGGTAGCATGTTCAGCTGAATACATTTTTTGTTATTTCAAATATTCCTACTGAAAATATGAAATTCAGATGTGGAAGTGCTGGAGATGGGAATATAATATTAATAATAATGAACATTTATTGTCTAAGTACAACCATGTATACATTGAGATTGGCTGAGCCTCCCTTCATGCCCCCCCAACTCACAGAGACAACAAACCCTCCATCTTATTACACCATGTGGGCTAATTGCACAACACACCGGCCTCACAAGTCAATCATACATAAAGTTTATAAAATTATTTCCCATTCAAGAGCCTAACAGCCCATAGATAAAAGCTGTTCTTTAGCCTGTTGGTACAGCTGGCTATACTACTATATCTCCTACACAATGGTAGGAGACTACAGAGATACCAACCAGGGTGTGAGTCATCCCTGAGAATTTTCCTCACTCTTCCAAGGCAGCGAGCCCTGGCGATGTCATCCAGTGGTGTCAGGGGACAGCCGAAAATGTCTTGTGGTGCACTCACCACCCTCTGTAATACTTTCCTATCCGCGGCTGTCAGACCAGCATACCAAACCACAATGCAGTACGAGAGGACGCTCTCTATAGTAGACCAGTAAAAGAATATTAGGAACAGGCCTGCTTAATCCTTCTCTATGTAACTTTAGGTGTCTGGTGATAATAACATCTGAAGGTGATTGTTGTACCATGATAAACTGCAAAGAGAATATTAATAACAAGAATACATTGAGAAACTAATAAGATCACTATTATTGGTGATTTACATTCATGAGAATATTTATTACAACACCATTTCAGATTATTATCAAGGGGACAAAGATATTTTGGTATGGGAAGATAGTCAATCATTCCATAATGTTGCTTAATACTAAGTACTGATTATAATGCCTAAGACTTATAATTTGAATTTTGAATACACCTGAGATTGCACTAAAAATAGAGTTTGTATTTAGAGATTTGCTGTTTGGAGTATTTTCCAAATTCTTTATTGTATTAATTTGCAATAGTTGTAAACTGGCCAAGTTTATTGAGATGCTGGACAGCATACAACAAAGAAAGGATAAAGCATAATTTATTATTACAGGATGCTCCCATAAAGGAAAGAATGCATACATTCTATATGTGTAGCCCTTCTAATTATTTGTGAAACAGGGAAGATATGAATCAGTGAGTTGGAAAAAGAATTGCAATGTTGTTGAATAATAAATTTCACCCTGTCCAATTCTAAAACAAATGGAAAATAGTACAAGATAACTTTTTTTCCTCTCCATTTAATCATGTCTGATTCTTGGAGATTGCCTGGACAAGTCCCCGCAGTTTTCTTGGCACGATTTTTCAGAAGTGGTTTAGCACTGCCTCATTTCTAGGACTGAGAGAAAGTGACTGGCCCAAAGTCACCCAGCTGGCTTTGTGCTCAAGGCATCATTAGAACTGACAGTCTCCCATTTTCTAGCCTGATGATGTAAGCACTGCACCAAACTGGCTCTCCTTACAAGATATCTACTCTGATTATATTGTTCTGGGAATATTAATGTGAAAAAGATTTCCCAATTGTTTTCAAATAATTATGCTATTTTGTTGACGAAAAGACCTTAGCCTAAGTGGCTGTGCTGAAAGAGAAGAGAAGAGAAGAGAAGAGAAGAGAAGAGAAGAGAAGAGAAGAGAAGAGAAGAGAAGAGAAGAGAAGAGAAGAGAAGAGAAGAAAAATCACTTTCTCATTGCTCTCAGAAATATATTATCATTTTCAAGATGGTGAATTCTTCATTTCTATGGCTAAGCTACAGCTGCTCTTAAATTGTACCCAATAAGTATGTTGGCACAGAATCTAGTTGTTTGATTATATATTTTTTTTCAAAATCCTCCTTCTTTTCCAGACTGTCCAAATGAATTTTGAAATGGCTTATGAAATATAGTCAGCCTATTACATATAGCTCTGACAGCTTTAATTGGGGTCCCAGTTTGTTTTGCTTTGATTATTGTTTTCAATACTGTTTCACTTTGTTGCCTGTCCTACTCTGTACACCGCCCCGAGTCCCTCGGGAGAAGGGCGGTTTATAAAAATAAATAAATAAATAAATAAATAAATAAATATTTGAATACTATGCAATAATCAAGTTCTCCATCTAAAATCAAGTAGTAACAGTACATGAGGTGTCCCATTAATGTTTGTGGGTTTTGAATCACATTACTCAGGGGTGTCAAGCTGCCGGCCTGCAGGCCGGATACATCATAGTGAAACTGCGTCCACTCCATTGCCGGCAATGGCAAAAAAGTCATGATACGTTGTGACACGTCACATGACGTTGCAAGTTTGATACCTCTGACATTACTGAACTAAATAATAATAATAATGTTGAAATCACTTCTTTTGCAATATCTCAACTTCATTTCAAAACTTTCAAATAATGAAAATGATTCACTAAAGGAGGACACTAATTTCTAACAATTAGCATTCTTTTCAAACCTCACCCATGCAAAAACGTAAGTCAGGGATACAATTACAGGTAATCCTCATTTAGCAATCTCAACTGGGACTAGCTGTTAAGTGAAGCATGCCCTAGGTAAAACTTTAATTGTACTCATGATCTTACTTCACCTTTCCTTTGCTTTACACAACTGTGAAGGTCATAAAAGTGAGGATTGGTTGTGAAGTTTCTTTTCCATCACTGTCATAAATGAGAACAGATGCTGTATGAGGCAGTCACTAAACAAGGACAAACTGTACAGTCAAGGTATCCTGAAAACATTGATGTATAGAATTGCATATCCCAGTGTCTTCTGGATGACAAATGTTCAATTGTCAAATAAGGGTGATTGAACAGCTATGTGTTGCACATGTGCCTGTAGCTCCTCTTTTATCTTTAGTCATTACAGCAAGCAGCAAGAAAGCAAAACCCAGCTAGAAGAATGCTGAAATCAATGAACAAAAGGCAGTCTGGCACTATTTGTTATAGAAATAAGTTCAAAGCTATTTGTAACAATCTGGGCTTTAATCTGCATCAAATGGGTCTCACTCCCTGATAAAAGCATGAGAAGTTGTATGCTTGGATTTTTCCATGGAGGCACCTCAAATACCACCAATGGGACTTTCATGAAGATGTATTTAGAATGCATGTACAGTCTTCATTATTAGCTTCTCTGGAAATCTGTGCAAAGATCAAAATGCAAATATTTGTAGAGAAATAAATCTTTCCAATTGTGTTTTTTATATGGTTTCATATTTTATCTGTTACTATTTGCTCAGCCAACCATCTTTTCATATTGCCTTTAAGAGATGAATAAACAATGCATGAGTCTCTGGCTGCCTTCTGATGTGAAAATAAGCTTGGTATAGTGCTTTGGAAGCTACAGCTCCACATTAGTGTTCCCCTGTAATATTGATTAAAAGTTACAATAGCTTACGAGATAAAGGTCTAGCTTAGTATCCAAACAAGAAAAGAAGGATACAAGTTTTAAATCTCACAAGTTCCAACTGAATTCCAAAACATAGATTTATATTAAATAAGTAGGTGGGAAATGAAAAACAAAGTAGTGCTGGAATGCCTGTGATTACAAGTTATTATATGTCACAAGCGAGTGGACCTCCTTGAGAAGTAATCCTTGGATTTGAGCTTGTTTTATTTTAGCTTTGCTTTCCATTTGTTATTCTCATTCTTGCCTGATGTTTTAACCTCAATGTTTTGATTTAGAAAAGCTTTTTAAAGTTACACGTAGTATTCATCTATGTTAATTTTTAAAATATGTGCGAGTTAAAATAGAATTCCTCATCAATTAAATTTCTGATAGCTGTTTATTAATATTATGCTTGGTCCCACAATCAGCCAGATTTTAGATTGGATTTAACGTTTTTATCCACCTATTGAGTCCTTCCCAAGAACCTGTGATAAAAACAGATGTTGTTTGATGGTTTTAAAGGTGTCATCACAGGATATAAACTGTTCCAAGTAAAGCTGCCTTTTGCAATTGACTGAAGGAGATTTTGTTAATACCAGTAGCATTCAAATGGTGCTCCAGATGTTTTGAAATTATATCCAAGGTGCCTATTACTATTGGCAGTATTTTTGCTTTCTTTTGCTGTAGTCATTCTATTTCTGTTTGCAGGTCTTCATATTTTATTATTTTCTTCATTTATTTTTCTTCTATTCTGCTGTCTCCAGGTAACTACAATGTCCACCATCCAGCCCTTTTTTATCCACAGTTATTAAGTCTGGAGTGTTATATGGCACTGCTGATCAGATTGAATTGTAAAGTCCAAAACCATTTTAGCTTTTTCATTTTATATTACTTTATCTATTTTGTGTCCCACTAGTGCAGCCAAAATTAGCCTCTCTGTCTCTTTCTTCAACCTTCCTATTCTTAGTCATTGCCAGTCTTGTTCTTGTTTTGCCTGCTAATTTTTTATGGACTGGCCATGTAATATTTTGCCTTGCCATGTCTCTTTTTTATTCTTCATTTGGTCTTTCTTTCAGGCCAGTTTGATTTCTCTGTATTTACTAAGTCTCCATGTATACTACTTTCAGTGAATCTTCTTCACTGTCCTTCAGATATTCCTCTAAAGGTCTTTTTTCTTCTTCTTTAACTGTCTGGTGTACTTGCAACATTCCATGCCCACTTATTTCCCTTGGTGAGTAGAGTCTGTCAGCATCACTGCATGGACAAAGGCATTATTTGTCATCATTATTTTTTTGGTTCTCTTATCCAGAGTTTTTAGTTCCTCTTGAGTCCAGTCCACTATTCCAGCTGTATATCTAGTAAATGGAACAGCCCAGATGTTAATTGCCTTCATGGTATTTCCTTTACCAGGTTTGGACTTTAAGATCTTCGTTTGCATGATATATTCACTTCTAAACATTTGGCTGAGACTTGCTTGGTAATGAATGGCTATAGATTAGTCAGATGTTTCAATCAAACACTATTCAATCCAACTTCACCTGGCCTTGTCCAATTCTTGATTTTTCCATTTACCTTTTCTCCACTATGTCTACTGTTGTTGCAAGTTGTTTTAATTTGGCTTCTTTTTTATTCCTACCTGCTTCCTTCATCCTAGCCTCATTCTTATTGTACTATTTTGGGTTATCCCATAGCTGCTCCCAGAACTGCCCTGTTTCTTCTTTGTCCAGTGTTGACTGGTTCACTGCAGTTAATCTTGAAATAATCTTCAAGTAATTAATACAATGCAATTGATATGATTATCAAATTTAGTGGTATTACTTCTAACAATTAAAAGAGTAGAAAGTAAACTTTTAGACTGAAATTCCAAAGAAATGGATAATTATTAATTCTCATTATGAATTGGCTAATATTTTGTTCCTTTCTAAAGAAATTATGCCTAGACACACAGACTCATTTATTGAAAGAATTCTGCTTTTCAGTACTACATTTCAAGAAAATTGTCATTCTTCATTTGAGTCTATTTATACATCCCCTTTCAAGTGCTAATTTCATTTTTAATAAAGTTGTCAGCATGTTTGCCAGAAACATAATATGTGAAAAATATGCATAATTTATAATACACATATAAATTTTAACTTGGTTTACAAATGTTTGAGTATCTCAATCTTTGAAAATTGTTATATAAAATAAACTTCTTGGGGTTAGACACAGATAAGAATTCCATTGTATGACAGATGTTAGATATTCCTTTGATATTGAGATGAATTTCTTGGTAGTACAATGAATCAAAATATACGTTTAAGTATGTATTTTATGAAAAAGCTATCAAAATATGGCTACATTTTACAATTTTGTTAAACCAGGCAATTCAGAATTAAAAATGGAATTTTGAGAAAAAAGGATGAGAAGGATATTTGCTCATCCTCAAATCAGGAATACTGTAGTTGTCTATTATTTCAATACCATGATTTTTTTTTCTCTAAAGTCGTGGATGAAATGTATTGATTCTATAAATCATTAATTTTATCGCAATTTCTCCCTTCGAGGGAGCCTGTTAAAAATATAGTGTTCACTTTTCCATCATTAATCATATATGAGGGCGTTCAATCTGTAACAAAAGTAATGGTGATGGCAATGCCGAAGTTAATGTGCCACCAATACAGGTAGTCCTCAACTTACAACAGTTTGCTTAGTGACCATTCAGAGTTACAGCAACACTGAAAAAAGTGACTTATGACCTTTTTTGTCAGTTAAGACTATTGCAGCATCTCCAAGGTCATGTGATCAAAATTTGGATGCTTGGCAACTGGTGCATATTTATTAGGGTTCCAGTGTCCCAGGTCATGTGATCAGATTGTGCAAACCTCTGACAAACAGAATCAATGGGGAAAAGCCAGATTCATTGAACAACCGAGTTACTAACTTAATAATGATTCATTTGGTAACTGTGGCAAAAAAAATGTAAAATGGGGGAGAACTCACTAAACAAATGTTTCATTTAGCAACATAAATAAAGGACTACCTATAGTTATTCAAAAAAGCCTCATATAATCTTGTAATCTCATGCAAAAAATCTTTTTTGTTGTTAAGAATTGTCCGTATTAAACCAAATATGAGTCTTCAGTTTAAATATCAGATACTACTTTATCACATAGTTATAGGAGCCACTCATAGTTCAACATCTAATATTGTGTTTCTAACCTAACATCTAAAAGATTGCTGTACTCTTCACAAAGCATTATTGCTCAGAGCTCATACCCAAACAGTTCCTCATCACCTTCTCTTCTGTTTTCTTCAAATCCCTCCACAAAACCTATAAATCTTATGAAGCTTTTGGTACAATCCTTTAGTTCCAATATTTCAACTCTCTATGCTGAAAGCAAAGGTATTTTGTTAGCCTTTTTTATATGCTGCTTTGTACAAAATTGCTGTGTTATGTTTACTTTAGATCAGTGGCGTAGCGTGGGTTGTCAGCACCCGGGGCAAGGCAAGTAATTTGCGCCCCCTAACCCGTGGATTTTAGCACTCAAGTCTGCCACAGGGAGCCCCGCATCCTGGGCATCCGCCGCACCCCCCACCCACGCCTCCCCCGGGAAAAGGGGGAAGGTCCGGCATCCCCTCCCTCACGTGCGGCAGAAGCGCCGGGACCCGAGGCCGTGCCAGGAGGCGGGCGGCGCAGCGGAGCCTCCGCTTCGGAGCTGGCGGGGGGGGCGGCTGGGGGCGCCGCCGTCCCTTTCTTACCTCTGATGCCTGGAAGAGAGCGGGACCCGTCAGCGCAGCTGCCTGTCTCGCTCAGGCATGCACCGCGGCTGGCCGGGGCTTCCGCCGGGGGCGCATCCGGGTGCGGGGAGCGAGGGAGGGGGCCGGCACGATGCCCCGTGAGCTTGGCAGCCCTTGGCCGGAGCTGCGGCTGAGCCTGGAGCCGTACCAGCCCGCACCTGCTGCCCCGGGAGAGCTCGGCTCGCTCCTCTGACCCCCCTCCCGCCACCGCCGCCCCCTCAGCCACGTGCGCCGGGCCGCCACCACGGGGGCCGCTCTAGCGCGGAGAGGGGGACGCCAGTCCCCGTTCGGCCCGCCAGCCCCGGGAGAGCCCCGCGCGAGCGCCTCGCCAGCCGCTGAACTCTGGCTTTTGAGCAGGAGCGACCTTGCCGTGCTTGCCCTTGCCCGGCGCCGGGAGCAGCCGCCGCCGACCGCCCCGCTTTTCGCAAGCCCCGCTACGCCGCCGCCACCTGCCGCGGGGTGAGGGAGTCGGGGCCGCACTGGCGGGCGCTTCTCTGGCAGTGGGGCATGCTGGTGCCCTGCACTGCACTCCGTCTGCGGGGGCCGCCCTGGGAAAGGTGGAAGTGCAGCTGTGGTCTGGGATGGCTCCGAGCCCTGTCTGGCCGGCTTTGTGCCTCCGTCCCCCAAGAGTAGCTGGTTGTGAGTTGCTGCTTCCCCGAGTGCACCTCAGCCCCGGATCCCCCCCGCGGGACTCCAGCCGCGCGAAGGGCGCTTCGGCGCGTCTTCCATCCCTCCCGAGTGCGAGCGCGCCCCCCCAGATGTTGCGCCCGGTGCGGCCGGCCCCCCCTGCACCCCCCACGCTACACCACTGCTTTAGATTGTAATTCTATGGTTTTTGCTTGCAGTGCAGTAGGATTTCTTCAGCTCTACTTTCTGACCAAGCCTGAAGGGGGAAATTTGATACTAGTTTGGAATACCAAATCTTAGACATTCCAAGTGGTGTGGATTTGTAGATCCTTAATCCTCCAAATCCATATTATCATCAAATGCAATTGAAATGCAAACATATTCCCTCCTGTTTGCAAACGAACAATACCATGGTAGTTGAGAATGAAGAGAGAGAAATAACTGCCTTGTCAATCAATTTAATTTTGCATTTCTAGGACAATATGTTAGTTGTTGAAAATAGTTTACATTGCTTTGATAATGCATTTGAAATTATATATGTGATCAATGAATACATCATATTCTCTCTACTGAGAATCTCCCCTGATGTTTTGTCTGCAATTAGCTTCAAATTGAATCATCTCTTTTGTCTCCACTGCCATCATCTCAAAAACAAATTTAGCAGAAGTAATATCAAATAAAAAGGAGATTGGGGTTCTAATCTGGGATTTTTAAAGCAACACCAGCCTATTTTGTAAGTAAACATGCATTCTTACAAAAAAAACTATGAATGTAGAATTTGGCATGAGAGCAAAGCATAATCTGTTTGATAAGCACACTATTGTTAATTCCACCAGCCTGTATTTATCTTTTTTTTTCAACATTTTTAACATACTTTATCTGTGGTTCAGTAAGACAGCTTCAATACAAAACTTCTCAGCTTCAGACTTCAAATGCCAATAGTAATCTGCTATCAGCCCAGTGCAGTTGTTCATTATCTTACTACCTGTACAAATTCAGTATAAAACCTGGTCTCCACCAAAAATCTATCTACAGTAGAAATAAAAACCAGGAATAGTAAAAACAAATCTATCTTCTGCATTAAATGTGCTGAAATCTAACATTAATTATTACTGTGTAAACTTTGACCCAGTAAGATAATCATAAAGTTTTCAAATATAGGAATGCTTATAGCACTTTCTGCCAAGGAAACATTGTTAAAAGAGAAAAGATACTTCATGTTTGTTTTTAATATTTATTTATTTGTCAGATTTATAGAACCTCTATCTCACAAATAAGTGATTCTGGGTGGCGTACAACAAAACTAAAAGAGAGAGAGAGAGAGAGAGAGAGAGAGAGAGAGAGAGAGAGAGCTTTATTTTTAATATGTGAACTTGAGATAGCTAAGGATAACTCTCTTTATGGCCAAGAGAGAATAACTCACCCATGGGAAGGGGCTTCAATTAATGTCCCCCATTCCAAATCTTAGTACCATTGCCACAAGGCACCTAACGTGTTATACATTGTGTGAGTGGGACCATGGATAAGTTGGACAAGATTCATGAATGCCACAGTGGCCATAATCCCTTGTGCTATCTAAGATCCCAGCCTTGAGAAGGCAAGTTGCAAACCTTTAGAATCATATGCCTGGGGAACTCTACTGCCAACCCAGACACAGAGTCCAGGAACATAGGGAGAAATATTGCTACACTGCAGGGAGGAAATTTAATGAGCATCAATCCCCACTAAAGCTTCTAGGAATCTAGCCTAACCTCACAAAGATGGACTTACACTTGGCAATGTTTAAGTGACTAGAGATTCACACATGACAACAGCCATATACCCTACTACTGTCTTGGATTCATGGCTGGTGCCACATTTGAAACCTAGGAGGGCAAATTTCAAAGAGGCAAACTCCTCACCTACTGGCCAAGTTTAGGTGATGAAACTATTCTATCTGCAAAGGTCAGGAATAAGGGAAGTTTTCTTATACATCAACTTGACATTAGTTCAGAGCCATCAAACTTCTGGAAACCAAGTAGTAGGTTATAGGGCGCCAGAATGTGACATTGGTCCTATGCACCAAGGTCGTATTATCTCTTTCCCCCTCTGTCTCCTGCCATATCTTGCCATTGCTTCCCCTGCTCTGTCACCCTTTGGTCAGTAGCCTCTCCATAATCTTTGCTTTTTTCCAAGACAAATGAACTCATTCTAATAGCCACCAGCAAGAAACAAGGATAGAGAGATACAGATCTGGTCATTGGCAGTAGTGCCCTTCTGTTCAGGTCCTCCCTCTTCAAATACTCACACTCACCTTCCTAACTAACTCAATTCAGGCTCCCCCAAATAACCTTATCTCACCTGTGTAATGGGGAGAGAGAATCACCTCCAATGGCTTCTGCAGATAAAGCCTTGCATCCTATTCCTGTCTCTCTCCAAGGATGGGAGTAAGGCCCAATCCCATTTAGCCTGCTCACCAACAACCAGTCCATATGGTGGTTTCAGCCAATCCAACTTGGTTCCAGCAGTCACAACCATTATCCAGTTGAGGTGTCCTGGGATCTCCATTCCACTGCAAACACCAGGCAGTCCAAAGCATCAAAGAAAGAAAGTGGGAGCAACCAAGAAGCACTCTCATATGTGGCTGGTCAAGTGACAGCTTCAGGACACAAATCAGTTTTTAAAATTTACAATTACCTCTTCATGCATCATTGCACCCCCAAGGTGCAATTGCAATACCCTGCATCATTTTCTGGTCTACTAAGCCTACATCTTGTCTTCTCATACAGATCCAAAGTGGAGGGAAGAGCTGTTTTGCAGATTTCCCTGCCACACTGCCATGCTTCTGGGAATCAACCCACATGATTGTGGGTCTGGAAGCTGATATCTGCTCATCAGTTTAATGAAAAACAGCTGATCTATGGCACCACCAAACTCCCTCAGCTGCCAGTCAGTTACCTTCAAAACCCTTCAGCAGAGAAATTGCTACCAGCTGCCACTCTACTCTTTTACCACCAAAGTAAGGCCCAATAAGGCTGCACTTTCATCTGGTAGCCGGATAATCCACTGCTGTTCCTGCTAAAATGCTCCAGCTCTGGTAAACCTCCAGAGAAACCATTATTGCCCTCCCCAACTGCTTTAGACAGTACGCTGCATCTGATCACTATCATCCATTTACCACTACTCGGGGAGCATATATACTGTAGCTTAAGGCAGGAGTCCCCAACCATGGGCCGTGGACTAATATTGGGCTGCAGCCTGTTCAGAACTGGGCTGTGCAAGCACTGGGAAAACCCACATGCACACAGCTTCATTTGCACACATAGAGCGTGATCATGTGTGTAAAGCTCCATTTTTTCAAGCAGCATGCTTGTGTGGCCACTGTTTGGGCAAATGGAGGTGCATGCATGCACTCACCTATCAATTGCATGGAACTATCCCCTTTCTGTCCTGCCACCACTGCTACCAGTCTGCAAAGGATGGAGACCACTGGCTTAAGGAAGGCTATGGACAAAGACAACTTTTTCTTCTTGGAGCTTTGCTGCTTCAGACCACTATACACCTCCACCCACTTGCCATAGCATACTCCCGACTCTCAATATGTGTAACCACATAACCCATGTAACCACACCTGTGCCTAATATTGAGCATTGCCTTCATTTTTAAACAGGGCTTCCTATGAGATCTGTTGCTTATCACCATAACAGGATAGAATCTGGTGCCTTTCTTCCATCTGTATTCATCTTATTTTATATTGTTAGCCTTTTTCTGTTCTTGCTGAATTACTGCCATTTGCAGCCAATTCTGTTTATAATTCAGGCTTCATGAAAAAGATTAATTCAACAACAAGGAGATAAGTGGGATTCTGCTTCCATTTAGCATGCAGCCATTGTTCCAACATCAGTCCAAGTTGGATTAATAGGAAAGTATAATCTACGATGGAATTTATAGATGTGTACTCAGCATCCAGTGTATGGCTGTGAGAGATGAGATGAGGTAGACATGATAGATAGATAGATAGATAGATAGATAGATAGATAGATAGATAGATAGATAGACAGACAGACAGATAGATAAAATATGATTAAACTCTGATTAAGATGAACCTGCTACATGATCACAATTCCTATTTCATTCAGTACAGGCCAGTTTAGCAATAGATTCAATTCTGCCCATACCAAGACATTTAAAAAAATATTCTTGCTTCAAATTTAGTGCAGATATATTGATCTATCTTAGTGTTTCTTAACCTTTTCTTCACCATGGACCCTTTTAAAATATATTTTGTGGCCACGGACCATGGCCACAGGCTGTCAAGACTTAACTCAAGATTTAAATCATAACATTTGTTCAAGACTTTGCAGAAACCCTGTGATGACATTGTGCCCCCGCTCCGCCCCCCAGGTCTGAGCACCAAGGTTGAGAACCACTGATCTATCTTATTTAATTAACCACTATCCACAGCAGCTAGTTAAATGAGTGAAGAAGAATCTCTTATTAATTTCTCCCAAGTGGAGTCTGCAATGAAGAATTAGATTTCTATTACCTAATACCAGTTTTTGTCATAGAAATTTAGATGCTTAACTAATGGTATTAATCATTTTTGAAACTGATGTGTTACAGGAGTAATATGCTGAAATGTATATGTATATCACATTAAATATCAATAAATAAAGAGTTCCAATAAAAGAGAACATCTGTAGCTCAGGATTGAACAGCAGAATCCTTTGTTGTATCTGAGCTTGATTGGTTCTTTGCTTGCAGATGTTTCATTTCCCAACTAGGTAATCTCATCAGTATGAGTGAATGTGCAACCTCACATTTACACTGATGACATTACCTAGCTGGGTAATGAAATGTCTGCAAGCAAACAACCAACCAAGCTCAGAGAGCACCAAGGACTCTACATAAATGAAAGTTTTTCATCTCAAACAATTTACTTTTAAATATATATGCCATCCTTCTGTGTTTTTGGTTTTAAATACTAAAGCCAAGAAAAATGTACATTAGATCGGAAGGTCGGCAGTTTGGCGGGTCGAATCCCGAGTGCCGCGTAGCAGAGTGAGCGCCTGTTACTCGTCCCAGCTTCTGCCAACCTAGCAGTTCGAAAGCACGTAAAAATGCAAGTAGAAAAATAGGGACCACTGCGGTGGGAAGGTAACAGCGTTCCGTGCGCCTTTGGCGTCTAGTCATGCCGGCCACATGACCACGGAGACGTCCTCGGACAAGCGCTGGCTCTTCGGCTTTGAAACGGAGATGAGCACCGGCCCCTAGAGTCGGAAACGACTAGCATGCATGTGCGGGGGAACCTTTACCTTTACCTTTTTAAAGATGGATTATTTTCCCTACAATATCGTAGCCACATATATGGAAAACTGCCAAAACGTTCATCTATTTAAACTCTGGTCCAAAGGCTAAGGAATAAATTTGGAAAAAACCACAATATTGTCAAAGAAACTATTTATTAAAGTCCTTGGCATCTTCTTTGAGTCTTTTGTTATTGCAAGCTGGTTGTCATAGAAACAAGGTTTCATAGCATTGCAGGCTTCATGAAAGCAATGACATCCATATTAAAATTATAAAATAAAGGATGCACATTTTTATACTCTTCAGGCTCAATGTTTGTTTGCCAAAGTCCTATATTTCTGCAAGAGGTATCTATAAAAACACTAGAGATTAGACTCTGCCACATAGCATGCTGCTTTTTTGTTACTCAGCTGTTTATACAGATAATTCAAATATTTCATGCATGCCAGGATAGCATGTCTGAAAATTAACAGAAATTCAAATATGTACCTCATAATTAGCTGGAAAAGCTGAGAAGAATAATTTGCCCTTAGATGGCATAGAAGAAAAAAAATCTAGGACTAGACTAGTTACATGAAAATCTTTTGTAGTTTTGTATTTAATTTTTATTTATGCAAGCTACTATAATCATCATTATTGTGTTTTTAAAATGTGGATGTATTACATTTAATGTTCTGTTTATTTATTTTTCCTTTTACTCTGTATTTTAATTTTTTGAATAAAAATAAAAGTTTTAAAATGTGGATATATTACAGATCATCCAAAAAAGTACATCTCAAATGTACTTCCTTGGTAGCCAGTAGTATCATCAGCATGCAGATTATACTGTTATACATCTTCACCCCAGACTGAGCATTTTGTATAGAGAGAAACTGGCAATTATCCAGTCCTAAGAAGCCTGAGTGGCTTTGACCTTTGAACAACTTGGGGTCATCTGTGACTCTTGATGGGGTAGCAGTCCTCTAGGCAGAGCTTGTGGACAATTTGAGGATCATTCTGAGAAAGGAGCACTGGGAAACTGTTGCTTTTTATATCACGGAATTATCAAATGTAAAATATTGGAAATATGAATTAAATGTAGGGACATGCTAACACTCACCTGATCAAAATATAAAGGGCAACTTTGTGGTGTGGAAATAAATCTAGGAAAGAAATGCAAAAGAGAAATTCTTGTAATAAAGAGGAACGTTAACTACCCTTACATAGAAAAAATGCAATCCATTAGAAGTTTTTGTTCTTAGTGTTTGTCCCACATGGTTGCAAAGATTGCTTGTTTTTGTATTTGCCTAAGAACAAATCCATCAATGCATGATTATGATGCTTATTAGCTGATGATTATGATACTTGACACTGATTTATATCTGAAAGGGAATGACTAGTTCAAGGTCATTTACAATGGCCATACAGGCCCTTCAGCATGTGAAGCTGATTTAGCACAGGCATTACTCATGAAGAGGGACTCCAAGTAAAGTATGTCATAATTTCAATATCTATTTGAATCCTAAACCTTATTATTTTCCAGAATTATATTAAGATTATATTATACAGGTGAAACTCAAAAAATTAGAATATCGTGCAAAAGTTCATGTATTTCAGTAATGCAACTTAAAAGGGGAAACTAATATATGAGATAGACTCAATACATGCAAAGCAAGATAGTTCAAGCCGTGATTTGTCATAATTGTGATGATTATGGCTTACAGCTCATGAAAACCCCAAATCCACAATCTCAGAAAATTAGAATATTGTGAAAAGGTGCAATATTCTAGGCTCAAAGTGTCCCATTCTAATCAGCTAATTAAGCCATAACACCTGCAAAGAGTTCCTGAGCCTTTAAATGGTCTCTCAGCCTGGTTCAGTAGGAATCACAATCATGGGGAAGACTGCTGACCTGACAGTTGTGCAGAAACCATCATTGACACCCTCCATAAGGAGGGAAAGCCTCAAAAAGTAATTGCAAAAGAAGTTGGATGTTCCCAAAGTGCTGTATCAAAGCACATTAATAGAAAGTTACGTGGAAGGGAAAAGTGTGGAAGAAAAAGATGCACAAGCAGCAGGGATGACCGCAGCCTGGAGAGGATTGTCAGGAAAAGGCCATTCAAAAGTGTTGGGGACTTTCACAAGGAGTGGACTGAGGCTGGAGTCAGTGCATCAAGAGCCACCACACACGGACGGATCCTGGACATGGGCTTCAAATGTCGTATTCCTCTTGTCGTATTCCTCCTGAACAACAAACAATGTCAGAAGCATCTTACCTGGGCTAAAGAAAAACAGACCTGGTCTGTTGCTCAGTGGTCCAAAGTCCTCTTTTCTGATGAGAGCAACTTTTGCATCTCATTTGGAAACCAAGGACCCAGAGTCTGGAGGAAGAATGGAGAGGCACATACTGCAAAATGCTTGAAGTCCAGTGTGAAGTTTCCACAGTCTGTGTTGATTTGGGGAGCCATGTCATCTGTTGGTGTTGGTCCACTGTGCTTCATTAAGTCCAGGGTCAACGCAGCCGTCTACCAGGAGATTTTGAAGCACTTCATGCTTCCTTCCACAGACGAGCTTTATGGGGATGCTGACTTTATTTTCCAGCAGGACTTGGCACCTGCCCACACTGCCAAAAGCACCAAAACCTGGTTCAATGACCGTGGGATTACTGTGCTTGATTGGCCAGCAAACTCGCCTGAGCTGAACCCCATAGAGAACCTATGGGGCATTGCCAAGAGAAAGATGAGAGACATGAGACCGAACAATGCAGAAGAGCTGAAGGCCGCTATTGAAGCATCCTGGTCTTCCATAACACCTCAGCAGTGCCACAGGCTGATAGCTTCCATGCCATGCCACATTGAGACAGTAATTGCTGCAAAAGGGCCCAAACCAAGAACTGAGTACATATGCATGCTTATACTTTTCAGAGGTTCGATATTGTTCTATGTATTCTACATAGATATTACGATATTCTAATTTTTTGAGTTTCACCTGTATGTGTGTTAATATTATTTTTGTATTCCTGGTCTTAAAAGACAGGAGTTCTGTACAAACTTAGTTAGATCAACAGTGCAGTTAATATCACTAATCATGTTCTTGCTCTACCCAATTCAATATTTTTTTGTTCAATTATGTGGCCAGAGTTTATGCATTATCCGTGTGTTTTTCCCCCCAGGAAACAGAGCTTGTCTTCATATGCATATAGAATCTATATATACACAGTGACCCGTTTTTTCCCCATCTTCTGTGATTAAATGTTCAAGACAGATAAAATTCTTGACTTGCTGAACTAGAGCATCATGAGAAAAGATGAATACAAATTGCCAGAAAAACATTTTAGATGTGAAGCTTGTCCTGATCTCAGAGGAAATTGGCTTAAAATTAAGAATAAGGATGAGCAAGTGTTACATCTAGTCAACTTTCCATTACAACTGAAAATCATGAAAATATGTAAGATTGTTGAGAAGAGGGTAAAGCCTTTGAAATGTGACTTTTAAGGTAAATCTGGAGAATCCCTTGGAGTCACAAAATATCAAATCTTGAAGCCCTACATTTCGTATAAATCAAAAACAGTAAATAGAATAAACAAACTCCTGCACAGAACCCTACAGATGAAAATCCAAAATATTTAATCCAAAACTGATAATATACAGTACACTAAATGTAACTAAATTTAACTAAATTAACTAAATTTAACTAAATTCATCAGCCCTCTATATCAGACATATTCCAGAAGTCAAAACTGAACAATGCAGAGTTGGACATATGGAACACTAAAACAGACTAGGAACAATTAATAATGTTGAGTCCAAAGGTCAAATATCTAAACTGTAGTAGTGTGCTAGTGGTTAGGGATATATAAATGGAAGGGAAGGTGAAGATATATCACCAAAAAGTAATTTGTATTTTGTTTTTTTTAATATCATTTTTAAAATTCAAATGTAGAAGCAAACTATTTTTGCCCTTTTTGTACTATATTGCTTCTAAACCTTTATTTGCATTTGTATTACCGTATATACTTGAGTATAAGCCGACTCGAGTATAAGCCGAGACCCCCAATTTCACCCCCAAAAACTGGAAAAAGTTATTGACTTGAGTATAAGCCGATCCGCCGTTCTGCAAGCCTCTGCCGCCAGCAGAGGCTCGATCCGCCATTTTGCAAGCCTGAATACACAGGAATACCCTGTGTGGCCGCGGCTCTCGGGGAAGCCCTGGCTGTCCGCTTCCTCGCTCCACGCTGCCATTCGGGGCCCGTGCGTTACCCGGGCAAATCGCGGCGCCCAGCAGGCGAGGAAACACGCCCGCTCCAGTCGCCCCCCCTTCCCTCAGGAGACGCGAAGCAAGTGACCGCCCGGAGCTTACCGAGGACTTGCGCGCGGCCGAGGCTTCGGTGCTTCCAGGATCGCGCGCACCTCCCCAAACCTCCCCAAATGTCGGCAGGTCTCCGTTCCTCCTGCCGACCTTTGGGGAGGTTTGGGCGCCTCCCCAAACCTCCCCAAACGTCGGCAGGTCTCCGTTCCTCCTGCCGACCTTTGGGGAGGTTTGGGCGCCTCCCCAAACCTCCCCAAACCTCGGCAGGTCTCCGTTCCTCCTGCCGACCTTTGGGGAGGTTTGGGCGCCTCCCCAAACCTCCCCAAACCTCGGCAGGTCTCCGTTCCTCCTGCCGACCTTTGGGGAGGTTTGGGCGCCTCCCCAAACCTCCCCAAACCTCGGCAGGTCTCCGTTCCTCCTGCCGACCTTTGGGGAGGTTTGGGCGCCTCCCCAAACCTCTGCAGGTCTCCGTTTCTCCGCGCAGACCTGCCGACCTTTGGGGAGGTTTGGGCGCCTCCCCAAACCTCGGCAGGTCTCCGTTCCTCCTGCCGACCTTTGGGGAGGTTTGGGCGCCTCCCCAAACCTCCCCAAACCTCGGCAGGTCTCCGTTCCTCCTGCCGACCTTTGGGGAGGTTTGGGCGCCTCCCCAAACCTCGGCAGGTCTCCGTTCCTCCTGCCGACCTTTGGGGAGGTTTGGGCGCCTCCCCAAACCTCGGCAGGTCTCCGTTCCTCCGCGCAGACCTGCCGACGTTTGGGGAGGCGCCCAAACCTCCCCAAAGGTCGGCAGGAGGAACAGAGACCTGCCGAGGTTTGGGGAGGTTTGGGGAGGCGCCCAAACCTCCCCAAAGGTCGGCAGGAAGAACGGAGACCTGCCGAGGTTTGGGGAGGTTTGGGGAGGCGCCCAAACCTCCCCAAAGGTCGGCAGGTCTGTGCGGAGGAACGGAGACCTGCCGAGGTTTGGGGAGGTTTGGGGAGGCGCCCAAACCTCCCCAAACAGGAACGGAGACCTGCCGAGGTTTGGGGAGGTTTGGGGAGGCGCCCAAACCTCCCCAAACGTCGGCAGGTCTGCGCGGAGGAACGGAGACCTGCCGAGGTTTGGGGAGGCGCCCAAACCTCCCCAAACGTCGGCAGGAGGAACGGAGACCTGCCGAGGTTTGGGGAGGTTTGGGGAGGCGCCCAAACCTCCCCAAACGTCGGCAGGTCTGCGCGGAGGAACGGAGACCTGCCGAGGTTTGGGGAGGCGCCCAAACCTCCCCAAAGGTCGGCAGGAGGAACGGAGACCTGCCGAGGTTTGGGGAGGTTTGGGGAGGCGCCCAAACCTCCCCAAAGGTCGGCAGGAGGAACGGAGACCTGCCGAGGTTTGGGGAGGTTTGGGGAGGCCCCCAAACCTCCCCAAAGGTCGGCAGGAGGAACGGAGACCTGCCGAGGTTTGGGGAGGCGCCCAAACCTCCCAAAACGTCGGCAAGTCTCCGTTCCTCCGCGCCCTGCCTGCCTGCTTCTTTCCGCTGCGGAAAGAAGCAGGCAGGCAAGGCGCGGAGCTCCGGAGACCTGCCGACGTTTGGGGAGGTTTGGGGAGGTGCGCGCGCACCTCCCCAAACCTCCCCAAACTTCGGCAGGTCTCGGACGGCGGTGGCTTGGGAGAGGTGCGGGCGATCCCGGAAGCACCAAAGCCTCGGCCGCGCACAAGTCCTCGGTAAGTTTTTTTGTTGACTGGAGTATAAGCCGAAGTGGAATTTTTCAGCCCAAAAAGTGGGCTGAAAAATTCGGCTTATACTCAAGTATATACGGTAATATTTTTGTCTATAGATTCCTAAAGGTAATTTTTCAAGAGGCAACTGGACTTTTTTGTTTTCTTTGAAGATGTTTCACTTCTAATTCAAGAAGCTTCTTCAGCTCTGACTGAATGGTGGGGAATGGAAAGATTTATATTCCTTGTAGACAGCTGGTCATTTGCATTCTTTTACAGAGTTGTTGAGGCCACATGAAGGTTTACCTGTGTCCTCAGCAGTGCAAATGGGTCTGGAGCCTTCCTGGAATGCTGAAAGGACTGTGTTGTAGACTGGGATAGATGATGTCATATCCCTCCCTGTTCAGTTTTGACATAGATGGCCTTTTTGACCCCTCTTTCAAACCAGCAGTCCTTTCTGTCCAAAATATGGACTTTGCTGTCTTCAAAAGAGTAGCCTTTGTCTTTTAAACACAGATGGACTGCTGAATCTTGTCCTGATGGGTTTATTCTCTTATTTTGTGCCATACATTTATGAAAATATTTTTGCATTTTATTAATATTCGCTTTTCTCTAATTTATACTTCAATGTTTTAACAATAAACATATGGAATAAATTGTTATTGATAGAATCAGCTATAGATATATTAATATTTACTGAGATAAAGAACACTATTTTAAATAATGCAATTGTCAAACCCCGTGGGCTTGCCACTTCAGGGAAGGGAAATGGATGGGAATTCCCCTTTGCCTTTAGGGAATGGTTGAAGGGACACAGTAGGTAGCACCTCTGGGTGATGGAGGAGAGACAGCTGAGGTGGCAGCACCAAGTCCTGCTGAGGGAAATGGAGGTGGTGAACCAGTGGCGCGGCCCAAAGTGCATGAGGCTTGACCTGCAGGTCCAGTGAACAATACCCAGAAATCTGCAGGGGTGGCACAGGATGCAGGGGCCTCAAGGGAATGGTGGCACAGTTCAGCTGTCACCGGCTTGGCTACTGGCCCAGGAAAACCACCGGGTGCAGTAGGCCCCATGATGGAGTGGAGAGAGCCATGTGGACCAATATGCCTGCTTTTACCCATCCCAGTGGGTATTGGTGGTGGTGATAACAGCAGGGCTACAAGGCAAAGCCACAGAATGGGCAGTGGATCTATATAGCGACCATGCTTGAGAGCTGGCTGATGCCGGTTTATTTTTGGATGCTCTGCGGTCCCGTTTTGAAGATGTCTCATGCACCCAGCGGGCTGAAGGGGAACTGCCGGCGCTGAAGCAGCGGGGCCAGTCCACAGTCGAGTATGTGTGTGAGTTCCAGAGCATGGCCGATAGGCTATGGTTATGGCCTGAACGTTTGTTGATCCACCACTTCCAGGCTGGTTTGGACCGAGGCCTGCACCAGGCATATGTCTTCCAAGGCATCCCAAACCGGCTACAGGACTGGTTTCGTGTGGTGGTGGACCTGGACGCAGGCCTGCAGGAATTCCGGGCAAAGGGGGAGGGACCACCAGCATTGCATAAGGCTACGGAGAAACCAAGGGATGATGAACGAAGGACCCAGGGCCCCTGTCTGGGTTCCCCTGGGGTCAAACCTCAGCCATTGATTAGATGTTTTCATTGCAACCAGCCAGGACATCAGGTAGCGGAGTGCCCGGTCCCCATCAACCAGGGGGCTCCTGGGAAGTCCGGGGCCATACCCAAGCAAATCCCAGAGAAGCTGCGGGCAGCACATCAGGCAGAGGGGTCCACCACTCGAAGGGGTATCCCTTAGGAGGAGGAGGCAACTACTGCCACATGATACCAACTGGTGGCCCATGACAGTGAGGACGAGCCGACAGAGGATCTTACAGCAATTTCTCCCTTCCCACCCCCCAAAAAATAAACATATGTTACACTAATGTAGAGCAAAGCAAAAACTGATTTCACACTAAATTATGATTATCAATGGACATGACAATTCTGTTAACATATAGTACAAGATTTTCAAACACATTTAGAAAAATATAATGAGGAAAAATCAAGTATAATATTGATTAAATAGTTTGCTTCTAATACTTGGTTTCCAAATTACAATTGTGGAACTATTTTTTCAAACAGCACTTGTAGTTTTGCTGGTAATGTAGCATCCCAGACAAATGTAACAGTTAACTAAAACAAGAATCTGCATTTAGTAGTTAATGCATATTCATCCAGAATAAAAAAGAAATAATATTTATTAAATGATAATAATATGATTCATGGAAGGCAACTGCAACCTTTTTTGGCTGACTGATTAAGAGGATCCTGTAAAATCTAGAAGTCTGAAGTTTAAACAAGGTAGCAATTAGTGACAGAAACCTATAGTTTCTTGAAAACATATCTTTTCTTCCTTCCGTACTTTTATGTTTTTTATTTAGGAGGAATATTGATATGTAGCAGAACAATGTTGGAGACATTGTTCATTATATTCTAATGAACATTATTCTAAATTGGCTTAAGTATTCATTTGCTATTCTTTGAAACCACTTTTTTGCAAGTATTGCTATAGACTTTTTGAGAACTTTGGGAACTAAAAATCACATATTTAGTAAGCCTCTTTCAGATTTCACATTAAAACATGTGAATATTTCTTATGCCATAGCTATCTGTTTATTTTGTAGATCTCTTGTAGATTTTTTAATGCATTACATGTACCATAAGGTACAATTTATCACATGTCCAAAAGGCTATTTTGATAGTGGATTAAAAATGAAAAATAATATAATAGATAATATCTCATAAGAGCCTTTTCTTCAGCTATATAACTAAATTTCGGACACCTATTGCTAAATTTGATTTGTTTTGTTCTCCATCATATTAGATGTGTCAGTCCTTTTCTTCCATTATTATACTTTTTTCCCATCATCATCCCATAAATGCCAATAGAGTTAATTGGGGGCAAAATGTGTCCTCTGCTACAAGAAAACCAGACTGATCTCAGTATCAAGGAAGGAGGAAGGTGTTTTTATCTGATATCCTGGGTCTTTAATCTCAGCTCTTTCTCAGGAAAAAAAAAATATTGCTGAATTGCACTGGTGTTTTGAAAATTATGAAGTGTTTTGAAGGACGAAAAAATAAAGCAATATTTTTCCACAAATATGTATTCCTATCTCCCCTGAATGAAAGTATCAGAAAGGTATGATAGCAAACAGATGAATTAGGAAGGAAGGAAGGAAGGAAGGAAGGAAGGAAGGAAGGAAGGAAGGAAGGAAGGAAGGAAGGAAGGAAGGAAGCTTTCTCACTAATTGATTGTTTTCATTATCACCATCATCATCACCACCACCACCATCCTCATCATCATCATGAGTTCTGGGGACAGGTGAAACAAGTGCACAAAATTGAAGTACACATTTTTTCAGCCCATATGTGGTAGACACCATCAGTTGAGGTAATTTAGAGCAATTTATTCATTATGCTAAAGGATACCGTTGACTCTCATAACAATATATTTTCCTCAAACATGGTAAATCTAAACCTCTTGTCTGATCAGTCTGGGTCTATATATATCCTAAAAAGAGGAAAGAAGTTAATTTATTCTGCATGTTAATATGAACTAATTAAAATTGGCTCTCTTTCTGAACTATTAGACAAACCGGAACATAGTTATCATTTTCTTATTGCACTAAATACTGTAGTATATTTCATTCATGGGTACCAAAACCAGTGCATTGAGGAAAGTAGCATACAACTAGACATAAATTAGAGAAAATAAGATCATGCAGAATCGAGGCTTCTGGTTTGCCGACATGGCTGCCACGGACATTCAGAAGGTGAGCTCTGTATTCCATGTCTGATTTCACACTACTGGAGGACTCTGGAAAGGGTTGAAAGTTGCTCTGTAGGGACAACCAGCAAGAAGGGGATCCCCACTTGATCACAGGAGAGCAGTAGCCCTTTGCTTGATCCAGGGCAGCCCTCCAAACTGGCAAATGAAAGACCGGCCATAGAAATATGATTCATCACTAGGCTGCAGACAGCCGAAGTCAAACCTACCACCAGACACCTATAAAGCAGCACGGATGAGACTGGGTGAGATCTACCTCTCTTTAATCCTAATTATTTTTTCCACCTGCATAAGTGCCCAAAGTACTTTCCCCCCTGCGGAGAGAGAAGGGAGATTCTATCCCACCCTCTAAAAACAGCGGCGACTGACTATCCAGGGGAGTTTAAAACGTTGCAAGAATAACTTGATTCTGACTGGATTTTTATCTTTTTAAAATTTGTGGACTAAAAGATTTTTTATTCTTATTGAAGAATTGGGTTTTTATCTACAAAAAAGAAGTAAAATTGGAAAAAGGACCATAAAAATTTTAGACTTGAATAAAACCTCTAAATCATATGGGCAACATCTTGTGGATAAACCTGATATTACAACTTGTTATTGATTAAAAGAGAGTTGACCTGAAGCCCAGACTATAGATAAGACTTTTGTAACCTTAACAGATATCAGCTGTGAGAAGCCCAGCCATGTTCTATATTCAGTGACATTTTTTTTTCTTTCTCTGATTGTAAAGCTTTTAACTTAACACACTACTAAGAGAACATGGATGAAAATCAGGTGTCGTGGTTCTGACTTATGAGACAGATCAAAGAACATTCCAGCATTGTTTATTCTAAAAAAGTCTATAATAACGAGAACGAAGTATTGGCACTCATGGATGTATGCCAAAAACTGAATTCTCCTCCTCTGAACACATCGTATCAAACACAATCGCCTCCATTATTTGGACGTCATAAATCACATTCTCCAATTAGCCGAAAATGCAAGCTTCACTTCCATTACCTAGTGCACCATTCCTTATCTTATTTAAACAACCAGGTTGGCATTCTCCTCCTCCACAGCTTCATTTTATTCAGAGCAAACAGTTTAAAGAAAAAGGCTGCCTTTTATATTGTCAGAGCAAAAACATCCAATGTTTGTAGTGTTGACATTCAACCCCCACTTACAAAAAGGATAGATCCTGTAATGTAAACAAAAGCATATGTCAGGGATTATCTCTTGGTTTGTTGGGGTTTCTTTCATGAATTTTTTTGATGAGTTGGTCACTTCATGTGTTATTCGGTGGGTTCCCGGTTCCCTATTTTCCCCAGTGACTTCAGCTCAGTGACGGTCAGCTCGTGACTTTGCTCCGTGTTTAGCTCCGTGAAGCAGTACCACCTTCATCGCCAGATGTGTTATTTGGCGGGTTCCCAGTTAAAAAAAGGACAGCAGGCTAGTGTGAGATCAGCTGTTTATTCGCCTCCACAGGAACAACTTAGCGCGTTTCAAACCCCCTTATATAGTCCCACTGGTGGACTTCTGGCCAATCCCTGTTTGGGGATTCTCCCGCCGTTTCCGCTCAACCAATCCCGGCTGACCGCATGCGGAGCTGTCAGGTCACAGCTGTTATCGATAGCTGTCAGTGGAAACCGCGTGTGGAGCTGTCAGCGGGAGCCGCATGTGGAGCTGTCAGCTGTCAAAGAACTGTCAAACCTGCGAACTCTGTTTATAACTATAAAAATCCCTTTTACAACATATATTACACCCCTTCCCCCCATAATTAAACAGTTAACAATACTTAAACAGTTGTTTACCAGCTTATTGGCTGCCTGGCCATACGTAGTCTTTTAAATAAGCAGGTGGTTTCTTAGCTCTGGTGGAGCGTCGGGGGGGGGTTGCCACCCGGGCTTCCTTGGGTCGATGAGGGTGTGGGAGCCAGGGGGCTTCCTGTTGTGGGGACCCGGCTGCTCTGGGGATTTAGGGTGGTGCAGGGATTTTCCCCTAGGTCAGGGGTTTTGACTTGGGCTGGAAAGTTTCCAATTTCTGCCCAAGGGTTGGGGTTCACACTGCCTGGCTCTCCTGTTGCAGGATGTTCCGCTGGTGCTGGGGTTTGGATGCTAGGTCCCCTTTTCCTCAGCTGGTTGATATGACGTCTCAGTTGCCGTCCCCCTTCCTCTTCAACGAGATAAGATATTGGCCCTGTTCGAAGGATGACTACCCCAGGCAGCCACTTGTTTCCAAGTCCAAAGTTTCTGGCCCACACATGGTCCTCTATGTCGAATTGTCTGGTGGGGGCTGGTAATTCTGTGTCAGCTACTATTCTGTCTAGATGTAGCCTGTCTAGTCTGGTGACTAGGTGGCGGCCCCAACGTAATTCAGCTGGGCTTTTGCCAGTGGATGTGCAGGGGGTTGAGTGGTGGGCCAGAAGGAATTGAGCCAATCATTGGTGGCAATTTCCAGCGATGATGCGTCGTAAGGCGTCCTTGGTTGTCCGGACCATAACTTCAGCCAGGCTGTTAGTGGATGGCTGGAAGGGAGCCGAGGTGATATGTCTAATCAAGTTGGCCCTGGTGAAATTCTGGAAGTCAGCAGAAGTGAATTGAAGTCCATTGTCTGAGAGTATAATATCGGGGAGGCCATGCGTGGTGAAGAGCCCCCTCAGCACTTGTACTGTGCTGGCTGTGGTCAGGCTTCTAACTGGAATGACCTCCAGCCACCTGGAATAGCTGTCTACTATGATAAGGAACAGTTGCCCCTGGAAGGGTCCGGCAAAATCTATGTGGATCCTTGACCAGGGTTTGTGGGCTGACTCCCACTTGTGTAGGGGTGCGTGTGGTGGCCCTGGTTTGGATTGTTGGCATGGCTGGCATCCGGCAACATGCTCCTCTATGTGTTTATCCAACCCTGGCCACCAAAGGTAGCTGCGAGCTAAGGCCTTCATTTTTACCACCCCAGGGTGTCCTTCATGTAGGGCAATGAGGGCTCTTTGCCTGTGTTTTTCAGGAATGATGACTCGGCTTCCCCATAAGATGCACCCGTGGTGGGCGGATAATTCATTTCTCCTATTAAAGTAGGGCTGGAATTCAGGCCCTGAGCTATGGCTCTGCCAGCCAGCGGTTACCCACCCCAGTACCCTGCTGAGGAGTCTGTGTTTGTTGCAGAAGCTATGTCTTTTACTTGCAGGGGGCAATCTGGCACTTCTTCAATGGCCAAGATCTGTCCCCCTGGGGCTGGGTCAGGATCAATATCTGCTAAGGGCAGTCTACTCAGCCCATCAGCATGACACATGTCTTTGCCGGGCTTGTGAAGTAATTTGAACGTATATGCTGATAAAAATGTGGACCAGCGCAGAACCCTAGGGGACAGAATTTGGGGGGTTTGTTTGTCCATGGTGAAAAGTCCCAAAAAGGGCTTGTGATCTGTAAAGATCGTAAATTCTCTGCCATATAGGTAATCGTGGAATTTTTTAACCCCTGCAACAATGGCTAACGCCTCTTTATCTATTTGGGCATAATTCCTCTCTGCTTTTGTTAATGTCCATGAGTAATATGCTATTGGGTTCTGGACCCCTCCCTCCTCCAGATGGCTCAGTACAGTGCCCACCCCATAACATGCGATGCAAATTGGTTTATGCTCGTTATAGTGGGTAATGGTAGAACTGCTGGATAGCAGCTCTTTTAGGTTCCTGAAACAGTTTTCATGGAGTGTGGTCCACTCCCATGGGGCATTTTTATCTAGTAATCTATGTAAGGGTTCTGCTCTTGCAGCTTTCTGGGGAAGGAAGGTATGGTAAAAACTTAAGAGCCCCAAGAAGGCTTGAAGCTCAGCTTTATTTTTTGGAGTAGGGGCTTTTTTAATAGCCCTCACCTTGGACTCAGTTGGATGGATCCCCTGTGCATCTATCCTGTACCCTAGGAATTCTGTGGATGTTACCCCAATGGAGCATTTTTCTCTTTTTAGTTTTAACCCAGCAGTACGAAATCTGCTAAGTACTGTATGTAGTCTCTCTGCTAGTGTTTCTTCATTTTCCCCCACTATTAGGATGTCGTCAAAGTAAGGACACACCCCCGGGATGCCTTTCAAAGTTCGCTCCATGACTTCCTGGAAAATCCCAGGCGCGGCAGAAATGCCAAACTGCAGCCTCTGAACTTTGAAAGCCCCACGGTGTGTAACTATCGTTTGCACGTCTGCCGTCTCCCTGGTAACAGGGAGCTGCAAGTAAGCAAGCGCGAGATCTAGCTTGCAGAAGATGGTGCTGGACTGAATGGCAGAGAGAACATGCTTCACCGAAGGAACAGGGTAAGCATGTGGGTTGAGCGCGCAGTTGAGGGTGGCTTTATAGTCTGCGCATATGCGCACGTCCCCGTTAGGTTTCACGGGGGGTGACTATAGGGGTCTCCCAGGTCCCTCCTTCCACGGGTTCTAGTACCCCTAGCTTTAATAAGTGTTCCAGTTCGTCCTCGATTTTTTGTTTGAGGGCAAAGGGAACTCTTCTGGCCTTAATTCTAAAGGGGAGGATGTCAGGTTTAAGTTTCAGGGAGATTGGGGGCCCCGTGTACTTCCCTAGGGAACCATCGAATACGTCTGTAAATTGTTTGCAGATGGATTTGAGGCTTTTGGCCTGGGTAAGGTGGACTCCTCCTAACCAAATACCTAAGGCTTCGAACCAGTTTAGTCCCACTAAGCTGGCCCCCTTTCCTTGGGTGACTAGTACTTCCAGTGGGCCCTGGAATCCCAAGAATCTAACATTTAAGGTGGCTATTCGCTTAAGCTTAATTGGGGCCTGTTGGAAGTCAGCCAATCTCATTTTAGTAGTTTTTAGGGAAATTTGCTGTTTGCTAACAGATTGTGTTATAGGTCTCCATAGAAATTATGGAGACCGAGGAGCCGGAATCCACCTCCATTTCACAGGGAATTCCCTGTAAATGGACTTTGATTTTAATTTTGGGCCTTAACAGCTGATGGACAGTTAATATGTTATCAGGTGTTCCTTTCCAGTTAGTAGTCTGAACTGAGGGCCAGGGGGGCTCAGTGCATGGGGTGTAGGGGTTTGTCGTACCTTGTAGGGCTGAATCCAGGTCATAGACGTTCCCTCAGTTTCGGCTGCGACAGACGGTGCGGATGTGCCCGGTTTTGCCGCACTTGTGGCATTTGGCATTCCTGAACTTTCAGGATGCCCGAGGTGGGCTGCTCCACAGCTGGCGCACCTCTGAGTATTATTCGGCGTGCGGGGGTTTTGGTAGGCCAGTGCTGGCAGTTTGTTTAGAGGTCTTGCGGCACTTCGCTGTGGCAGAGGTTTCTTGTAGCCCTGTTGGATTACATCGATTCCAATGTCAGGGTCTGTTATTTCTTCTTCATTGTCGGCTGAGTTGCTGAGGTGAATTGACCCATGGGGTCCGTTAGAGGGTTGGTCGAGGTTTTCCTCACGAGTCATTTTGTACGCCCGGATTTCACTGACGACCTCGGCAAGGCTCATGGTTGGTTTGGTGACTATTTTCCTTTGGAGCCGTTTGTCGAGGAGTCCTAGGACGATCTGGTCCCGGATTCTGTCTTCTAAATCCGGGAAATGGCACCAGTGAGCGGCGTGTCTGATGGCAGCAATGAAGTCTGTTGCAGCTTCCCCTTGCCGCTGAGTCCTCTGGGCGAACCGCAGTCGCCAGTAAAGCTCTGAACGAGCTGGTATGAAATGTTTGTTCAATAGGTCAGTCAGGACTGCATAAGGGACGGTGTTGACTGGGTCCGGGTTGCAGAGGCCGGCGGCAACATCCATAGATGGCAGGTCCGCTGAGGCATAGTAACGCTGCAGCCTTCGAGCAGTCTTCAGTGATTTTGTTGAATAGAAGGTACCCTTCTACCTGCCCGAAGTGTGATTCCCAATGCTCGGGATATTTAATGTCCCAGCGATGTCATGCTGTCCTGGTGTCTGCTGCTTCACGGGTCTTGTGGGGCTATTTTCCCCAGTGACTTCAGCTCAGTGACGGTCAGCTCATGACTTTGCTCCATGTTTAGCTCCGTGAAGCAGTACCACCTTCGTCGCCAGATGTGTTATTCGGCGGGTTCCCAGTTAAAAAAAGGACAGCAGGCTAGTGTGAGATCAGCTGTTTATTCGCCTACACAGGAACAACTTAGCGCATTTCAAACCCCCTTATATAGTCCCGCTGGTGGACTTCTGGCCAATCCCTGTTTGGGGATTCTCCCACCGTTTCCGCTCGACCAATCCCAGCTGACCGCATGCGGAGCTGTCAGGTCGCAGCTGTTATCGGTAGCTGTCAGTGGAAACCATGTGTGGAGCTGTCAGTGGGAGCCGCGTGTGGAGCTGTCAGCTGTCAAAGAACTGTCAAACCTGCGAACTCTGTTTATAACTATAAAAATCCCTTTTACAACATATATTACACTTCACATCACTAGATTTCACCCAAGTAGCTTCAGACAGTGAGTACCCCTTCCATTGTACTAGGTACTGCAATTTCCCTTTAAAAATTCTAGAGTCAATAATGCCTTTCACTTCATAGTGTGTCTGACCCACTACTCTGAGGGGCTTGGGTGCCTTTTTAGGGGGAGATCTCAAGATGAAGTCCCGAAAAGTTTTCAGCAGGCTGCAATGGAAGACAGGGTGAACGTTCCCTAAAAGCCTAGGGAGTTTTAGTTCTACTGTTGACAGGGTTGATGATCCTTATGATGGGGAAAGGCCCCAAGAATTTCAATCCTAATTTCTTGCTGTGTAATTTGAGGTGTAAATATTTACAGATAAATCTTTTCCCCAACTTGGAATGTTCTTTGGGGAGCTCTCGTTTTATCAGCCTGTTTTTATAGGTTTTGGAAGTCTTTTTTAACAATGTTTTCATGTTTCTCCAAGCTTCTTCCCACCCCCTCACCCATTGATCAAGTGTCTGGGAAGCAGAGGGCACCTGAGGTATTCAGGTATTGGGCTGAACTCTTTTCCTTTGGCTACTCTGAAAGGCATGTAGCCGGTGCTGCTGTGAACAGAATTATTGTAAGCCACCTCAGTGAAAGGGAGGTCAGTCGAGTTTGTTGGTAGGAAACATAGCACCTGAGATATTGCTCCACCATTTTTTAGCTGATTCTGCAGCCCCATTGGTAGCTGGATGAAAAGCAGCTGATAAGCCTTGAGATGATCCAATTAATTTAAGAAAATTTCACTGTGAACTGCACTCCTCAAAACTACAAGAGTTGCAATGGCAGGAAGAGAAATTATATGATGAAGATAAGTATCCATACTTTCTAGCTTTCAAATTTGAATATGACCAGTTAAGATTGGTAAATGTGTATATTCCTCCAAGCACATCCCAGCACTATAATTCCAAATATTGGATGGGCTTGGAAGTTATCCTAGAAGATATATCTATACTGTACCCTCAGTCCATAGTGGTATTATTAGGAGATCTGAACGCTAGACTGGGTCCCTCTCTGTATGACCTTGCCCAGAAGAATGGAATCCCAGGGGAGTTCTTTGATAACCATCCTCAGTGGCTCTCGAGAGACTGTAAAAGTAATGCCGCTGGCCTGCTCCTAGTCTCCTTAATTTTTAAGGGTAATCTCCAAATTTTGGGAGGTAAGGACAAGAATTACACATACCCTTATACCTACCACTCAGCCAGTTCAAGTAGTGTACTGGATCTCTTTTGTATGTCTAGAGATAAGGTTGACCTCTTTTCGGAGGTCACAGTATACCTTAGCAACAATAGTGACCATCAGCCTGTAAGTGTGACATTGCGAGGCTGCTCAGATTTAAGACCATATAACATGGCTGACAGATGGCTCACCAAAAAGGTAGAGGTGACCCAAAATAAAAGGTTAATTTGGGCCAAAGTTGATACTAAGGCAATATTAGAATGCCTTAAAACAGAGAATGCTACTAAGTGGGCTAGAACAATCCAGTCATCTACTACTGACTGGATGTAAGCCTTCAATGCATTCTCCAATCTTTGTAACATACTGAAGAAACACCTGACAGCTAAACCTGCTACAAAAAGAGCCCGAGTGGGTAGACCTCACTGGTTTGATCCTGATTGCCAGCAACTGAAAAAGAAATTGAAGGCAGCCATGAGGCTTGCCCAGAGGAATCCTACTGCCCATATACAAGCTAAGATGCTGCACACAAGAAGGGAATATAAAAAAACTATAACATTAAAGAAAAAAAAGTTTTGCTATTTCAATCTGGTCAGAACTTGAGTTGGCTGCCAGAAGTCATAACTCAGTGATATTTTGGCACTCTGTAGCAGGTATCCTGAAGGAACGGAGATTTGCATTTGACATACCAATCTCTGCTGAGGACTGGGAGAATTATTATCAGTGCTTGTTTGCCCCCACCAAACTGGTAAAGAAATTATTTTTAAACAGTGATTTAGTAAACCCTAAACTCTCCTCCCTTGGTCACCAGTCTCAGAAAAGGAGATACAGTCCATCATTAAAAGCTTAAAGAGCAATAAAGCCTCAGGTGAGGATTTTTTACCAGCAGAATTATTTAAGAAATTTCCCAACTGGTGTGGCCCCGTATTAGCAGGTCTTTTTACACACATAAATAACACCTGCCATATACCAGATGGGTGGAGGATGGCAATAGTTGTCCCCATATATAAAAAAGGGAATAAAAAGGATCCTAGTAATTATAGGCCCATCAGCCTGATTGACATTGTAGCAAAAATATATGCTAGGTACCTTTTGAACAGAATTGAAATCTGGGTAGAGGAAAACAACATCCTCACAGAAGAACAAGCAGGTTTTAGACAAAATAGATCTACTATTGATAGCTGCTTTGTCTTGAACCATCTAATTGCCAAATATGCCTATAAGAGGAGAACCCTGTTTGCTGCTTTCATAGACCTTACAGCAGCATTTGATATAGTAAATAGAGACGTACTATGGAGTAAACTGACATCTCTTAAAATAGAACCCAGATTCCTGGCTTACACAAGAACCTGTTTGAGGGTGCGGTATGGGGTTAATGGGGCCCTGACTAACAGGATTCACACAAATAAAGGGATAAGGCAAGGGTGTATCCTGGCCCCATTATTATTTAATTTATATATCAATGACTTGCCATGGTTAATGAAGGATACCATGGTACACATGCCGATGATCCTAAATACTTACTGTAGCAGCTTGCTTTATGCTGATGATATGATTTTATTATCATACTCACAAGTAGAATTACGTAGGCTATTAAGAAGATTCAGCTCTTATTGCCAGGATAACTCCCTAATCATTAGCAAATCTAAATAAAAAATAATGGTGTTTGGAAGAAACCATCAAAGACATAAGTGGCAATTAGATGGTGAACCAATTGAACAGGTTAACACCTTTGTATATTTGGGCAAAACCTTTTCCAAGACTGGATCTTGGGCCTGCCATCATCAATGGAGTAGAGCAAAAGCCCGTTTGAATTTATTGCTCAAACTAAAGAACCATAGTTACCCAGGGTCCCTAGCCCCATTAATCAAGGTTTATAAGGCTAAGGTTACCACAATGCTCTTGTATGGAGCAGAAATTTGGGGTCTTTACTCAACCACAGTGCTAGAACAAACACAGTCCCAGCATTTGAGATGTATTTTGGGTGTAGATCCAAGAACATCTGCTGCAGCAGTTAGAGCTGAATTGGAAATTCATACAATTCAGGCATTATCTAAAATTAGAGCTTATAACTACTGGTGCAAAGTTAAAGAAATGGAGACTGATAGACCCCAAAGTATGCCTACTAGAGCAAATAAACCCCCAAAAAGAAATCTCCTGGATCACCAAACTAACAAATTTGGTAAGAAGCTGTGGCCTTCCTGTCTCTTGTGTAAGAGGAGAACAATCTAAAAAGAGTTGCCCAAAGAATTAAGGATATAGAAGCACAAACTGATATAGCTATCCTTAGTAAGGTGGGTAACTTGAAATGGCTGAGTAAATACAAACATACTTTTCAAGTAGAGAGTTATTTGAAGTTACAAATCTTAGGGAGATATTTACGAGAGCGAGATTTGAACAGTTTGACACAATGGTCAGATATGGGAGATTTCATGCTATACCGTACAATGAGCGTCTCTGCATTTGCGGAGCGGCAGAGGTAGAGGACTTGGCTCACATCCTATTTGACTGTTGCCTGTATAAGAAGGTGAGAGACAGGTATCTTGGTCTATATACCAAACGAATGACCCATTGGGATCCCCATATCAAAATAACTTACCTTATGTCCAGCCAGAACTTGAAAATAACATTTAACATAGCACAGTACTTAAACAAAATGATCCGGTTGAGATCTGCATATGTGGGACTGATTGCAAGGGCGACTCCGAAATATAATGTTATCATATTTTATCTATATCTTAAATTATTGTACATTACTACAATTTCATTTTAGATTGTATTTATTACTATTTCATCTTAAATTGTATTTTATTTTAATTCCATTTTAAATTGTATTTTTATCAAATTCCATTTTAAATTGTATTTTATCAAATTCCATTTTAAATTGCCTTTATCAAATTTTAGTAACAATTTGTTGCTGGAACTTTGCACTTTGATATGGCCCAAGGGCTAATCAATAAAGACTTATTATCTTCACAGCCATGATGTAAAAGAGGCTGGATATTTAAAAACTCTACACCTAATCCACTGGCAATTTTGGTGGCCGGGGCTAAAACAAGATGTGGAAATCTATGTCAGGAGTTGTGCCATATGTGCCACCATGAAAAGAATTCCAGGAAAAAATGCCTGGGTTACTGCAGCTGGTGGCAGATCCTTCTCAACCATGGGAAGAGATGGCTATGGACTTTATTAAAATGGGTTAAAAATGGGTTTAAAAGGTTAAAAGGGGGTAGGTTAAAAATACAATATTAAAAGAGGTTAAAAAGTTAAAATAAAAATAAAGTAAAATAAAATAAAACTTTTACTTTTGGAGGAGTTCTTTACAGCCTTTGCTGCCTGTCCACCATCTTTGGGAGGAGAAGAGATATTTTGTTAATCTCATGGCTGTGTTTGAGAGCATTGAGATGGAGAGCTTCAGGCAGATACAATTTTCCCCCCTTGCATGCCAAACCATCCCTGCATGTTAAGGAGGTTTGCTTATCTTTGAACCACTGATTGGTGAGGAGCTCTTATTTTATCTTCTTTGCTTCCAGATCATCAGGATTAGGGGTTCTGCAAGGTGTGAGTTGTGCCACAGGTTGTGAACTGGGGATAATTGCCTCGTTGACCTCTTTGTGTTCGCTTTTATACTGGGGCAATCAGGATAGTGCAGCAGCTAAGAAGTTTTTTCCTCTCGGTATGTACTTTAGAGTGAAGTTGAAGCGATTAAAGTACTGTGCCCACAGCACTTGTTTTGGGGACAGTTTGCAGGGGGTCTTCAGTGCCTCTAAGTGTGATTATTTGTTGGGCAACTGTCCCAGAATTGCTCAGCCTTCATATACAAAAGTTATCTTATTTGGATGTAAAGAATGTTGATGGATGATGGTGGAGAAAATGATGGAAATGAAATGATCACAACCAGCTTTTCTCATTAGGGGTCCACAAGAGATTGTAATTTGGAAAAAAAATGAACATTATTCACCATGCAATTGATGATACCTCACCCCGAAACCACGGATGATCTCACCCAGTGGCTTCATATAGATGTTGAACAGGAGGGGTGAGAGGAACGACCCCTGAGGCACCCCACAACTAAGGGGCCTCGGGGTTGACCTCTGCCCTCCTGCCAACACCGTCTGTGAATGGCCCGAGAGGTAGGAGGAGAACCACCATAAAACGGTGCCTCCCACTCCCAACCCCTCAAGACGTCGCAGCAAGATACCATGGTCAATGGTATCAAAAGCCGCTGAGAGATCTAATAGGACCAGGACAGAGGAATAACCCCTATCTCGGGCCCGCCAGAGATCATTCACCAGCGCGACCAATGCTGTCTCCGTGCTGTACCCGGGCCTGAAACCCGATTGGTATGGGTCCAGATACTCAGTTTCCTCCAGGACCAAAGGGAGCTGCCATGCCACCACACTCTCAACAACCTTCGCAAGGAAGCGAAGGTTGGAGACAGGACAAAAGTTATTTAAAATAGCTGGATCCAAGGCAGGTTTCTTGAGGAGGGGCCTCACCACCGCCTCCTTCAATGTGGCAGGGAAGCACCCCTCACTCAAGGAAGCATTAATAACTGCCAGGAGCCAGCCTCATGTAACCTCCTGAGCCACATAAACCAGCCACGAGGGACACGGGTCCAACAAACACGTGGCGGCACTTAATTTCCCCATGATCCTGTCCACTTCATCCAGAGTCACAGGATCAAACTCCTCCCAAATCGGCCAAACCCATCGCTTCCCCCTCATCAGATACTGCCCAGTCGGAGTCCAGACCAGCCCGAATCTGAGCAATTTTATCCACCAGATACTGACTAAACTCCTCGGCCCGTCCCCACAAGGGGTCCTCCCCCGTCCCCTGATTTAAAAGGGAATGGGTCACCCTAAACAGGGCGGCAGGGCGGTTATCTGCGGACACAATGAGGGTGGCGAAGTGAGCACACTTCGCCACCTCCATTGCCACAAGGTAAGATCTAGAAAAGGATCTTCACTGTGTTCGGTCAGACTCGAACTGACTGGACCTCCAAATGCTCTCTAGGCCCCTCCTCCGGCGCTTCATCTCCCGCAGGTCCATGGAAAACCAAGGGGCAACCGGGATCTACGCCGGGTCAGAGACCACAAAGGCACAACGCGGTTGAGAGCCTCTGAAGCAGCCTGTTGCCAGGCGTCAACTAAGGTCTCGACCAGGCTGTGGGAAAGGGAGGCAGGAATCAGCCCAAGCGCCGTCTGGAACCTATCCGGGTCCATCAGGTACCTGGGGCGGAACCACCTGGTCGGTTCTGCATCCCAGCAGTGGGGAGTGGCATGACAGAGGCCCAGCCGCAGGAAATAATGGTCTGTCCATGAAAGGGGTTGAGAGGTTGGAGTAACCCCACCCAGACCATTAAGCAATGCCCAGAGATAAAAATAAGGTCAGGTGTTTTTCCCCCTCATGAGTCGGACCCTGAATAATCTGGGTCAGGTCCATGGCCATCATGGAAGCCATGAACTCTCGGGCCACCCCCAATGCACCACCCAGGGAAGGCAGATTAAAATCCCCCAGAACCACGAGTCTAAGAAACTCAATCGCCAGGCCCGAAAGAGCATCGAGTAACCCGGGCAGGGCCGTTGCTATGCAGCTGGGAGAAAGGTACGTGAGCAATAGGCCCAACTGAACCCCAGGGCCCCATCTCAGGAGGAGGGACTCACATCCGCCTATCTGAGTGGCAGTGGCCTCCCACGGACAAAGGGCCTCCTTAATAACAACTGCCACCCCCCCGCCCCTACCCTGAGCCCGAGGCTGGTGAAGCACACAGAAACCTGGTGGGCATAACTCAATCAAAGGGACTCCTCCCTCCGGGCCCAACCAAGTTTCCGTAATGCATGCCAGGTCTGCGCCTTCCTCCTCAATCAAATCCCGGATGAGGGGAGCTTTATTCACCACAGACCTGGCATTCAAATAAACCAGCCTGAGCTCAGGTACCTGTCCTCCCCCACCCCCAGAGAAGCAGGATGAAGCCAGAGGTTCAGAGCGCACCACCGCTCAAAGATAGCAGGGGCGAGATCCCAAATTTCGAAATGGCCCTCTGTTCATCCATCTGCCACCATTCCCAATCACCATGGGGATCACTGTCCCCAACCCGTCCCCTTGGGCCCCAAGACCCCCCACCCTGCCCCCCCATCGCCGCGACCGTCTACCAACCTGGACTGAGAAAGGTCCAGCAGAATCCCCCCATCTTTCTGCTGGGCCTCACATCCCTCCTCCCTCCCTAACCCATTAAAAAGTTTAAATAAAAAATCCCTAAGCCTCCTTTTTGTGCCATGCCACCTCTTGGGATCCCATGATCCATCATTAAGGACCCGGCGGCATAAACCAGAGGGCCACACCTGGGAGAGGGGGGAATCTCTCCGGGCAAGCAGTTTGCCCGTGGAATAAATCATCAATAAAGATAAAGGAAGATAAAATAAAATAAAAGCAGGAGGGAACAAATCGGCAAGAATCAATACAGTGAATATTAATGATAAAACCACAGAGCTGGACAGTGACTCCCGAGCAAGGTCACCCTCTCACAGTGACAACAAGATCTTCTGGCATCAGGGAGAGACCACTATCCAGCTCCGGGCAGGTCACAGAGAGGGGAAAAAAAAGTCCGATGACTGGGTGGTAGTAATAGTCCATTTGTCGGTGAAGGCATCCATAGCTCCAGCGATGGACAGATGTAAACAAGTCTCTAGCTTCAGGTTCCAGGCTTGGTCAACAACAGCCGGACCCCCTGCCACCCAACATCACCAGGCCCCACCGCCAACACCTCCAAAGCCGCCAAAGATGTCAAATGGCAGCAACAAAATCCGGACCAGTCATCCATCCCCATCTCCAGATAAACTCGCGACCAAAAAGGGCTATAGCAGGCCTCAAGGTATAGATGTCATCTAGGGAAATGGGGTGGTTTCACCTCTGATCTTCGAGCGGCCTCGTTGGCAGCCTCCATCCTCCAAAAATGGCCCAAAAGGGCCTTCGCGGAGGGGGAAAGCTCGCCCTTGGCCCGTCGGTCAGTACGCCTCCACCCCCCGAGGAACCTCCACTTTAACACTTCTCTGACCAGTTTTATGCAGTCAGTCATATTCGTGCTCTATATCAGGATGTCATCAAGGTATACTAGGACCCCTTTGTATAGGTGTTCATGTAGGACCTCATTAATCAACTGCATAAATATGGCTGGGGCCACCTGCAGTCCAAATGGCATGACTATGAATTGGTAGCTCCCCAAGGGGCAGTTGAAGGCTGTCTTCCACTCATCCCCCTCCTTTATTTATTTATTTATTTATTTATTTATTTATTTATTTATTTATTTATTTTATTTAGTTTTCTATACCGCCCTATTCCTGAAGGACTCAGGGCAGTTTACAGGGCAATATTTAAAAGACAATATAAAATTAAGATAAAAATAGAATTAAAAAGAATTAAATTAATAATAGCCCAACAATAAAACAATGTTAAAAACTTAAAACTAAAAATCCCCTCAGTCCAGGCCAGATAGATCGAAAAGCCAGGTTTTCAGGTCCCGGCAAAACGAGCGCAGGTTGGGGGCAGTCCGGAGTTCCACAGGTAAATCATTCCAAAGGGCAGGCGTGCCCACAGAGAATGCCCTCCCTCTGGGGATCACCCGCCGGCATTCCCTGACCGGTGGCACCCTAAGGAGGCCCTCCCTATGGGAGCGCACAGGATGATGGGAAGTTGATGCCGGCAGCAGGTGTTCCCTTAGATAGTCCAGACCCAGGCCATTTAGGGCTTTATAGGTCATCACCAGCATCTTGAATCTCACCCGGAGGGCAACTGGAAGCCAATGCAGCTCGCGGAGAAGAGGTGTTACACGGGAGTATCGGGAGACTCCCATCACAACTCGCGCAGCCGCATTCTGCACCAGCTGAAGCCTCCGAGTGGTCCTCAAGGGCAGCCCCATGTAGAGAGCGTTGCAGTAGTCTAACCGGGAGGTCACGAGCTCATGAGTGACTGTGCGTAGGGCATCTCGGTCCAGATAGGGGCGCAACTGGTGCACCAGGCGAACCTGGGCAAAAGCCCCCCTGGTCACGTCTCCTATATGATCTTCCAAACTGGGCCATGAATCCAGGAGAACGCCCTAGTTGCGAGCCCTATCAATGGGGGGGTAACACCTCACCCCCCATAGTTAACGATGGACAAAACTGGTTCTCCTGAGATGCCGGTATGCACAGCCACTCAGTCTTGGCAGGATTGAGTCGAAGCCTGTTTCTCCCCATCCAAACCCAGACCGCCTCCAGGCAATGGGACATCACGTCGAGGGCATCACTGGGTTGGCTCGGGGTGGAAAGAAAAAGTTGGGTATCATCAGCGTACTGATGATACCCCACCCCGAAACCACAAATGATCTCACCCAGCGGCTTCATATAGATGTTGAACAAGAGGGGAGAGAGAACCGACCCCTGAGGAACTCCACAAACAAGAGGCCTCAGGGCGGATCTCTGCCCTCCCATCAACACCGACTGCGAGCGGCCCAGGAGGTAGGAGGAGAACCACTGTAAAACAGTGCCCCCCACTCCCAACCCCCTGAGACTCCGCAGTAGGATACCATGGTCGATGGTATCAAAAGCCGCTGCGAGACCTAACAGGACTAGGACAGAGGAACAAACCCTGTCCTGAGCCCGCCAGAGATCATTAACCAGTGCGACCAATGCCGTCTCCGTGCTGTACCTGGGCCTAAAGCCCGATTGGTACGGGTCTAGATAATCAGTTTCCTCCAGGAACAAAGGGAGCTGATGCGCCACCACGCTCTCAACAACCTTCGCTAAAAAGCAAAGGTTGGAGACCGGACGATAGTTATACAAAATAGCTGGGTCCAGAGCAGGCTTCTTGAGAAGGGGCCTCACCACCGCCTCCTTCAAGGCAGTAGGGAAGGTACCCTCTCTCAAAGAAGCAGTTATTACTGCCTGGAACCAGTACTGTTATAGATACTAAATTGATGTTAAATTTAATTACGGCAGCAAGACTCTTGGTTGTGCAATATTGGAAGAAGGAGGAACTGCCTACTATAGAAGAGTGGACTTTAAAAGTTTCAAACCTGGTGGAAATGGCAAAGATTTCAGCCTATTTGAAAGAACAATCGCAACAGAGATATATTTTGGAATGGAGAAGATGGATAGATTATATTCAGAATAAATATGGGACTAGAAAGTTTCACTTAGTATATGAATAAGTATTAGTATTATATGATGTATTATTAATTAGTTATTATTATTTAATTATTTAGTTATGTTAAGAGGAGTTAAAGCGCGATAGAATTTAAAGTGTCATTTTTAGCTGGTTAGCATAGTTTAGCTTAAGTTGGTTAAAGTTTATACCCTGTATTCAGCTCTGGGAAGTCGGGGGGAGGGGGAGGCATGGGAAGTTGGGGGGGAGAGGGAGGGAGTTTATGTTTTTTTTAAAATGTATTTTAAAACTTTTCAATAAAAAAAAGATCCTGTGTGGCAAAAATAAACCCTAAGGATTCTAAAAAAGTGGAGTGCAAACTCAAAATCCTCACTTTTTACATTCAAAGCTTTCCTTCAAACATACTGAAAATTATGAAATTACAGAAGCAAAACTACTCAGGCATAGAAGTCAATAATTAAGTGAAGAGAGATAATTTGCATTTTAGCTATAAACACATTTGCTCATGAATACGATCAGGATGTACAAACAGTAAAGTTGTTTGATCTGTATAAGTATTCCTTGCTGAGTGACTCCTTCATTTAGTGACTGTTCACAGTTACAATGATGATGAAGAAGTAACTTTAGACCAATCCTCTTATTTACCATCCTCACAGGGCTGTAAAACAAAGGAAAACTGAAGTAAGATTTTAAACATCATCAAGCTTAACAACTGAATTTTAGTTCTAATTGTGGCCATTAAACAAGGACTACCTATGCCTTTAAGAAACCTAGTCACTGACCAATGAGAGCCATGGCATGGAGAGAGGGAAAGAAGAAGGAAGGCAGAAGTTGTCATCACTACACATAACTAAGCTGGCAGGAATAGCCAACACCCCAAAAGACAAGCTCAGAATCCAACAAGATCTTGACAGATTTGAACATTGGACCCTATCTAATAAAATGAAATTCAGTGTGGAGAAAAGCAAAGTTTTACACTTAGTCAGGAAAAAATGAAAGATACAATACAAACTAGGCAAAACATGGCTTAAAAATAGCAACTGTGAGAGAGACCTTGGAGTCTTAGTGAACAATCACTTAAATATGAGCCAGCAGTGTCCAGCAGCAGCCAAAACAGCTAATAAAATTCTATAGTTTTGTATAAACAGAGGCATAGAATCAAAATCATGCAAAGTATTAGTACCATCTTATCAAACCTTAATAAGATCACAACTGGAATACTGAATCCAGTTTTGCTCACCACATTACAAAAAAGATGTTGAGAGTTTGGTAAAAGTGCAGAAAACAACTAAGATGATTAAAGGCCTGGAGACTAAAACAAATAAAGAATGGTTGCAGGAACTGGATATAGCTAGTCTGGAGAAAAGAAGTACTAGGGGTGACATAATTCCAGTATTTGAGGGGCTGCTACCAAGAAGAGGGGGTCAACTTATTTTCCAAAGTACCAGAAGCCAAAACAAGAAACAATGCATGGAAACTACATAAGGAGAGAAGCAACCTGGAATTAAGGAGAAACTTTTTAACAGTGAGGACATTTAACCAGTGGAATACCTTGTCTTCAGAAGTCATGGGTGATTCATCACTGGAAGTTTTTAAGAAGAGACTGACAACCACTTGTCTGAAATGGTATGGGGTCTCCTGCTTGAGCAGGGGGTTGAACTAGAAGATCTCCAAGGTCCCTTCCAGCTCTATTCTGATTGATCTTCTCTTCTACCACTACTATAAATCAGATGGTGTTTCAGCCACTGCAGCAACATCATTATGACAGCCTCTTTTCTCCCGCAGGAATGTGGTGGTTCCAGCAAGAAAAAAAAATCCACTGGCATGTTTTGATTTTCACCTTCCATAACCAGCTGAGCGAAAAACTGTCCCAAGTGTTGAAAAGAGTAAATATTCAAGCCCAGCACTGGGAAAGCATTGTAAAAGTATCTTACCCCTATCCAGTCTGACATTTTCCCCTTGCAAATGTTTCTTTTACTTTTACTCAGAATACAATCTTTATGCTTACATAATATTGGATTCTTATGATGTAATTGGACAGAAGATTTTTCCTAAAACAATCAACTTTGAAATTTCTTTATTGTGCAAACTTAAGCCATTATTTGGTGTTCTTTCTCTCTTGTAAAAAGACAATCCTTGAATGCTTCAAAGTTCCAAATAGTAAATTAAATGCTCTTCATTATCTTGGCAGCTAACTGGGGTCTAAGCATACTAAGGCACATACCTAGAAGCCATATTTGTATGGTTTCTTGTTATGTGTTTATCTTGAACAAGATCACTGATGTTGAATGACTCATTTCGTGTAAACAGTCAGTTAGCTAAAGAGCAGCGAACATAAATATGTGAATTGGTTCGTAAGTCAGTTTCAACTTAACGGCCAAAAGACATATGTCAAGTTACATGGCATATTTTATAGAGCAAATGTATTTTTTTTGCAAAGAAGCATGTGAGGTGCCAAAAATGGGTCTGAAGGTTAAAGACAAAGCAAGCTATTATTAATAACAATTTACAAGTTATAGAGATTGAAATTAAGAGTTTGGAGCTTAAGTATTCTAGGGCAGGGCTTTTCAACCAGTGGTAGGGGTACCACCTGTGGTACATTGGCACTTGGCAGGTGGCACATGACTATCCTAGAAAAGTGGTAGCGGTGGAGGGGAATGCGCTGAACTGGTGGAAGCACCACACAAGCCTGAGTGAGAGATAGGTGGAGCCGCAGGGCTGTCAGGGCTCAGAGGAAGCACCACGATCAGCGCTTCTTCGGGGCTGTCAGGGCTCAGTGGAAGTGCCACGATCAGCTCCAGGCTCCAGCTGGAAGAAGAAGAAGAAGCACCAATCAGCTGGAATGTTGTAGCATCTCCAGGGTCTTGTGATTTCAGATGCTTGGCAACTGATTCATATTTATGACGGTCACAGTGTCCCAGGGTCATGTGAAGTGACCAAAACCTGCTGCAACCACCCAGCAGATGGGGTAAATAAAAACCAAACACCCCCCACCCCCACTGCCAATCCTCAACAGAAATGCTCACAACAATGAAAACCTCGGACAGGAGGAAGAGCACCACCAGGCAGGCAGGCAGATGTCTTGCTCGGCTGTGGCTTGGAAGGTACTTTTTTCAGTGCCATTGTAACTTTGAACAGTCACTAAGTGAACTGTTGTAAGTCGAGGACTACCTGTACTTCATCACTTTTTTCCTTTTTTGGAGGGGGTCATCAAGTTTTTGACACCTTGCTAGGCAACTGGTGGTACTCGGATGTTGCCATATCCTGAAAGTGGTACAATGGGTGAAAAAGTTGAAAAGCCCTGTTCTAGATCAAAAAATGTGCTCTTCCAGTTTGCTGACAGTTTCTTATGAGCAGCTCCTGAATTTTCTACCTTTGCTTCCTTTTCATACTTTAGCCTTGGTGGAGCAGTGGGCTAATGCCTCCTTAAGTAACCCCAGCTGCCTGCAATTAGTGCAGGTTCGCATCCCACCAGGCTCAAGGTTGACTCAGCCTTCCATCCTTCCGAGGTAGGTAAAATGAGGACCCAGATTGTTGGGGGCAATTAAGCTGACTTTGTAATAATGCCGCTTGGGGTGTGTGTGTGTGAAAGCCCTAATAAGCAGGCATATACATAGAATGAAGGCTATTGCTAAGCTTGTAAGCCGCCCTGAGTCTTCGGAGAAGGGCGGGATATAAATGGAATTAAAATAAATAAATAAAAAAATAAAATAAAATACTGATTTTATTCCATAACTTGCTACTCTTCTATGCAGTTATTAAGTTTTCTTTTCTTCCATTATCTTCACAATCAAATATTCAGTTGCCTCACCCACTGACTTAATTCTATCTTGCAATCTCTATAGAATTGATTTTTCTGCTATTGCCTTGTTAAGGAATTTCTTCTTGAATACTCCAGGAGTCACACTGGACAGTCTTTGGTATCAATCTGGCAACTGTTGAAACAAAATGACAGACCAGATTTACAGCTGGCATGTGTGACACCATCAACAGCAAACCAGGAAAATAGAAATACGAGGAATATAATGATTCCAGGAGTTTATAACAGCTCACAAGATTTATTGTAGCTGCAGCTGGAAGTGTTACATCATGTCAGATGATAATTTGGCAACATAAATTATGAGTTGCAGGAGAATGGTAATTAAGAATTGCTAACTGTGCAGGAAATCATTATGTCTGACAGTGAGCAACTTCATGTGTCAGCATTTTGATTTTTGAATCTGCAGAAGATAGTATTTCCTTTTGGGTTAGGGGAAGTGATTAATTAGTACTCGTTGGCAGTGATTTAACACTGAGAAGAATGAACACATTTCATGATAAAATATATATAAATAACCAAGCATGCATTTGCTATTTACATATACGTCAACAAGCAGCTTCTATGCAACTTTGCATCATGATCAATAGGACAGGAAATGCTACTAATGTGAACTGGAGAGATATGTAGATTTCTTTACCAGTGAAATGGGAAATATCAAAAGTTTCATTTCCATAACTTATGAAGGACTGAGTAGAATAAAATTCAGATGAGTAACACAGCATAGCTCAATGGGACCTCAAGAAACATATCTTCTGTGTCAACCTGAACTTGTAGAAACAAGAAACAAATATTTGACAGTCTGAATATGTGGTTTGAGTCATCTTTACATAGGAAAATAATGCTACACTGAAGTCATTCATTTATCACACTATTTCTTCCATGAAATAAAAATATCTGTTGTTAAACAATGTAACTTAATAACAGGGTATCTGAATTTAATATGTTCATAGGTAAGGGCCATGTTTGGGGTTTTTATGTTGTATCCTATTTCTTTGCTGCAATAGCATTCAATGTCAGTTTCATGGAAGTTGTGAGTATCAGTGAAAAGGTTTTGAAAATATAGTGACTGTGATTATCACTTATCAATGAGGACTTAGATGACTTAGGATTTATGAAACTTCCAGGGGAGAAATGATGAACTGACAATGCCTCTGCTAAAAATGGAGCTGATATCTGCAGTGGAATGAAGACCTGGCAAATAGACCAGCTCTTTGTAATTCCTTTCTGGACAAGGAGAGGACTTTAGATCACTCACAAGTGCTCCAGACAGTTGTTCCTTGCAAGAAGACCATAAGACAGCAGTCTTCAGTTGGTTTAGAACTCTAGGAAATAAGAGAAAAATCCTCAAACTACCATTGTCACCTTTAAGGACACTGGACTTGCATACTTCCTTTTCTACCCACTTTCAGAAATCTTTTTAGTTATTGGATAAAAAGTTTTAACTTCAAATTGACATGTCTGGATACACCAGGAGAGTCTCATTCCATACTTAGGGGAAAAAAGTTTTAAATAGAAGCTTATGATTTTTTTTAAAAAAACAACAACAACAGAATGACCAGGATAATTTGCTTATATTGGATTTACAAAAGAGGTTTGTTAAAGCTTTGAAGGTTTTTGTGATAAGGGATAAAGAAAAAAATGAAATCAAAGTCTACAACACTATTTGAATGGATCAAAGATCAGTATTGTTAGAAGTAAAAGGAAGGTATAGATAGGTGAAATATTTTATCAATATTAAAATGTCTGATATACCTTAATTAACTTTTGCTGATCATGATTAAAACAATGAGTCTTCAGGGATTTGTGTGTAGATAAGAGATGTGGGAAGAAGACATCATTTGTTATATTTTAAGTGAAGGTGATAAATTATTAAAATTATTTATACTTGTGATGAATGGGGAAGCTATCTATTTATATATTTCCTTTTTTTACTATATTCTTATTTTTTCTTTCTTTTCTATTTTTCCTTACTTCCTTTTTTTGTTTTATTTTTGTTTAGTTTGTATTACATTTTATTTCTGTAATTAGTTTATTAATAAAAGTACTATTTAAAAAGTATAAGACAGAAAAAATGTGAATTGCAATAAAAATGAATGGGGAGAAAATAAAACAATCTAGAGTTGATCCTTTAGGTTCTGTATTATGGAAGCTGGAAGAGTACTGAACTGAATTTCTACAGACTAATACAGAAAGCTAAATTTGAATAAATATTCTGATGGAGGAGCTGATAAAAATAGAAATCAGTTACCAAACCAGGTACAATAACTTATTTGGCCACAGAAGATTTTAAAAAAGTGTTCTTCTTTGGCACAGTGAACTTGGTTTAGAACAGGGGTGTCAAACTGCTGGCCCGCGGGCTGGATGTCACACCAAAACCATGCCCACCCCATTGCCTGCAATGGGAAAAAAGTTGTGATACCTCACGACACATCACATGATGTCGTGAGTTTGACACCCCTGGTTTAGAGGAACTCACTATTTTTTAGAATAAATTTTACATCTTTCTGTCTCTTTTAACACTGGAAACAATTGGAAAAACACTGAGATTGGCTTTAGGATACCTTTTAAACAAACCTTTTGAAGTATATTAATCTATATTGTTATATCATTTATGTGGTATTGCCTCAATGAAGTTTGGGAGAATGAACATCTGAAAAGAAAATGGATATGAACATCCATTTACAATGACCTCAGATTTCCTCATTCATCCATTTCCTGGCTAGGTTTTTTATAGAATTCTTTCAATCCAAACTTGCTTATTTATTTATAGCATACGTTAACTATTGTTCCATTAAAAAGAAAACAAACAAATACAAATAGCATAGTTTATTCAACTGTTTAAAAACAGAACATCTCATTTTTTTTGCCTGATCTGAAGAATTTACAGTTTAAAAGAAAATACACTTATTACAATAGCAAGTATGTAGCTATTAATTCAAAAAGTAAATGAACTTCTTTAAGACTTTCAAAGACTATGTTATCAAATTTTTGTAAAAGGTTTGCCCAAAATCAGCAGAATTTTCTGGTATTTGATGCCCAAGCTAATGCTAGCACTTTATTTTGTGGATGGTGTGGGGGTTGTAAGGGAGATGAAAAAGTGAGTGCAAAGAAGAATAAGGTAGGAAATGCACAATATTGTGGTGACCTGAACTGGATGCAGTATTCTAGTCTTTGTAAAGCAGTATTACTGTTTCACATTATCTTGATTCTATCGCTCTATTAATGAAACCTAGGATTGAATTGGCTTTTTTGGCTGCTGCCACACACTGTTAGCTCATATTTAACTGATTGTCCACTAGGAATCCAAGATACCTCTCATTGTTATTGGCATTAAGCCATGTTTCACCTAGTCTGCAGTACTTCAGCATCAAAGGCTTAGGAGTCTATATGTTCTTCTGTGCAATAAAATAGCACATTGAGACTATTTCTGTGTTTCTTCTCATCTGTATACAGTTTTGTGTATTATGCATTGGGAAGCAAAGGTGAACTGTGATGTCTGCAACATAGCTTAGTATTTCCCCACACACCTGGGCTGATCTCTCCCATTTTAAAGCTTAATCGTTTTTTTGTAGCTTTCTTCTCTCCAGCCAAATTTGGTCCACTTCTATGCTTCTTTTAGAATCATCCAGCTGAGAGACAGAAAGATATATCTATTTACATAATTTATTTCCAAGTTTCCTTTGCATTGGAAAAAAATAAAAACAATAAACAGCAATGTTTTAATTCAATGACTTTTTTTTAAAAAAGGCACTTATGTACATTCCAGTCCAGTCCATATCAAGTTTAAAAAAAAACAAAAACTAGATTTTCCATTTACTGAAATATTGCTCAGTAAATTGACAATTGGAGCCCTCATATAAGTGAAAGAAAAGAAAAAGAAAATGTTAGGAGTGCATGAGGCTGTGGAGACACAGGTTATGCAACCTCACATTTCTCAGGGATTAAAATATAACAAATAGGATGTCATATAAGAAAGAAAGAAAATTGGTCCAGGTGACCGACCCAGTTAGATCCTGCAACATTATCCTGGGACATATATATTCACCTTCATTCATAAAATACTTTCTCTTTAAGTGCAAGGCAACCTAAAGCAGAAAGCTTACCTCAAGATCACTTTGAAGGATAAACATATTTAAGGCGAAAGATTTATACGATCTGAAGAGAAACCAGAGTATCATACATTGCAAGCATCCAATAGGTCCTCAAATGCAATTAAACATTTCTTTTATACAGGTGGAGGTCAATTAGTACCTGCTGCCTTAAAACTTTTTGAGGCCAAAACATTGGCGCAAATTCTATATGGGGCACAAACAGGAATCCATGCAAAGAAAAACTTGCTAGAAACCATACAAACCAAATTCCTGAGAGCCATCTTAGCTGCACCCAAAGAAACTCCAAATGCCCAGTTAACAATTGAGACAGGCATGCCTCAAATTCAGGTAAGAGCCTGGAAGATGATGATCATTCATTGGTTTAAAATGCATTTCTTTCCAGAGGAACTATCCCCGCTAGTGTTAACTGACAACTTCCCCTCCCCTCACAAGCTGGGCTCTTATGGGCTCTCATCGGTATTCTTAATGTCCCTAGGCTTTGACCAAGCAAAGCAAGTAGTATTCAATAGAATGAAGGACATGGAGTTCCAAGAAGAACTAAATAGGTTGCCTCTCCACAGTAGGGATAGAATCAAACAGGGTGTGTGAGAATCGGCAAGATATCTAAATGATCTGACCTTCCCAAAACAAAGAATAGCTTTCTTCAGAGCCAGATTTAACATTCTCTCCTCAGCACTCCTCCAGGGCAGGTATAAGAGAACACCAATAGCAGAACTGGCAGGGCTTTTTTTCTCATAGAACGCTGAGAACGGAGTTCCGGCACCTTTTTTGGATGAAACCTTGTAAGGTAGGCAAGGCGAGTTGTATGACATGTGTGAGTTCCGGCACCTTTTTCTTTTACAAAAAAAGCACTGAGAAATGGTATGTATATGTGGTAAAGGAGAAGTCAAAAATATCTCACATGTTTTATTGTACTGTGAGTTATACCGAGATTATAGGTCAGCATATATTCTCCCCTTATTAGAGAGATTGCCAGGGAGGGCAGACAATTTTTATATAGGCTTTTTCCTCCAGGACTCAAACCCTTCTACCATGCATGCAGTGGCAAAATTCTGTGTTGCTGGAATGTCCACAAGAAAAAAATTGGTTACAGAATTATAGTTGTCAACTTGTGCCAATTTTTTGGAGATATCTCTAACAATTTTTGGAACATTATATTTACTCACAAACGTATCAGCTTCCCACTCACGTAAACTAGGGAGTGACCCTAACATTTTGAGAACATGTATTTTCTTAACAGGGATGTTATTATTTATTATTAATGTAAGTACTATTTTTAACATATGGTAAAAAGTGATGTCTATTGCTGTTCTATGACCGTAATAAAGTTCTATTCTATTCTATTCTATTCTATTCTATTCTATTCTATTCTATTCTATTCTATTCTATTCTATTCTATTCTATTCTATTATTCTATTCTATTCTATTCTATTCTATTCTATTCTATTCTATTCTATTCTATTCTATTCTATTCTATTCTATTCTATTCTATTCTATTCTATATTTAAGGACTTTTAATGACACAATATGTTAACTATAGAAGGAATGTGGGTTAGATTATTATTAGATTCCTTGCCATATTTCTGCAGCTAGTAAGCATTTCAAAATTTTTACGCTTGATCAGTGTGAAATTAAGTTTGTGCTTGGAAATCTGGAGGACACTGATGATTTTAGGAAATTGGTAGGATGGGAAATGAGAGAGACAAGGTAGAAAGGAAAAGAAATCACTGTGGACAGAATTTGGGGGCAGTGACTGAAATGAATAAAAATACTTGGAACTTTTTTGATGGAAAAATTGAATATTTAATTGGGAACTAAGTCTAATTGACAGGGTTTCTTTTATTTGAAATTATACTTGTCAGTTTAAAAGAAAATTATTTAAACATTCAAATGAATGCCTGTGATCCTTATTTTTATTCCATTTGGAAGAAATGAGGTACAGAGTATGAGAATGAAGACTTGCAACCAGTATGAGTAGTCATACATCTTCTTTGTTTTATGACTGTCCAAGGCACAGTCTTCTGTTTGCTGAACATTTTTAAATATAGGTGTACTTTAAATGGATTCATATATTTCTTTTATTTTATGTAGTTAGTTTCCCTGAGGGCTCCAGTTTGGCAATGGATATAGGTTTTATAGCTGTGCAATTCAATAATTTCCATTATCCTGCCAGACCCTTCTGGATAAAGCTGAAAAATTTCTGTCAAGGGGGATATGTTCCTCAGCTGGTGTCTAGTCTCATCTTTTACAGTTGCTGAAACAAAACTTAAATGAAATCGCTATATTTTTTTTTCCTAATAGATATTTAAGCCTAATAATCTTGGCATAGCTCAGGTTATTGTTTATTTTTTTAGGTGAATTTGTAGAGTCTAATTACAAAGACTCTAGATGGTTTATATCATTTAATGAAAACAAATAGTGACTGATACAACAAGTTAACAAACTTGTCTCTCAATCTTTTAATTAAGTCCACCATCTTAGACTTAAAAGTTAGAATCAAATTCAAAATCCAGCTAAAGCAAAAAGGCAGCCCAAGATCACCTTGTAATGACCAAATAGGGAGAAGTGTTACAGTTTTTCAGAATGCCAGCATGGTTGAGGGGTGGAAAACATAACTTCAGGTTATATATAAAACAGGTTGAACCTCTTGCTGCTCATCAAGTAGATTAGCTTCTCAAGATGATTAACAAGAACAGACATATTTTTGTCAGAGTAAGCATCCTTGAATGTAAATAGGTACCAAGATATTTCAGCTTTAGAGGTTAACATTAAATGTTTGAATTAGATTCACAAACCTATCATCAACCTATGCACCAACTACAGCATAGGTGCTTGCACATAAGTGACTTAGTTCTGCCATAACTAAGTTGCTGCATTTTGAATTTGCTACATTTACCAAAGTCATGTTTAACAGAAGCCTTGTGTAGTTTGTGCTGCAGTATTTTACGCATGTGATGATAAGGTTATGAGACACGTTCAGAAGACCACCCAGATTTGCAGAAGTTAGAATAACAAATTAACAGAGTTGGAAGGGACCTTGGAGGTCTTCTACTCCAACCCTCTGCTCAGGCAGGAAATCCTATACCATTTCAGACAAATGGTTGTCCAATCTCTTCTTAAAAACTTCCAGTGTTTGAGCATTCACAACCTCTGGAGGCAAGTCATTCCGCTGATTAATTATTCTAAATTTCCCCTTAGGTTTAGGTTCTCTTTTTATTAGTTTCTATCCATTGCTTCTTGTCTTGCCTTCAGGTTCTTTGGAGAATAGATCAACTCCCTCTTCTTTGTGGCAACCCCTTAGAAAAAAAATACAAGGTTATTTTGGGTGGTTGGTTATGTATTGATATACTTACAGAGTGCTTACTAAGAGAACATGCAATGGCCATGTGTGATATAAACATACACATTCCCATTGATCAACATATGGTATTGATAAGTAAGCAGAAATACTACATTTTTACCAGGATAATCAATATTACCAATTATTATGCATAATAATTTAATATAATTAATTCAATTAAAGTAGTATGTCATGTTCCTCAAGGAAGAAATTGACAGGTTCAGTAATTGCTGGAACATTAGTGCTCAAAATGCAACATTGCTTTATATGATATGGTCAGGTGTTGTTATGACTTCCTTTTAAACTTTCTTTAGTAAATATGTTCTTTCAAATTATATGTCAATGTATAAAAGGAGGACAAAGGATAGTCCTTATAAAGCGAAATAGCAATATCATAACTTTAGGACAATACCATTCAACAGAACTTGTACAATGTTTTGAAGAATTTCTTTCTATATTTGAGCAAGTAAGGAGCAGGAAAACATAGAAATGTGGAGTGTACATACTAGTTTGTATTTCTATTTTTTATTTCTGTTCTCTGTATCTTTATTACTTAGTTCTATATAACCTGATTTAAATTTGACTTAAAGTTCATTTAGATAATGACATCAATATATGTCTCAGATTACTTTTAATTGGTGTAGGAGACAGGCATATTTTCCCTACAAAGTCAATTCTTGCTCAATGACAAACCAAGGAGTTAACTCAGAAAGGCAAGAGGAAAATCTAGAAGAGGTCTGTGCAATTTGTAGAAGGGAAAGGCCCACACTGATAAAATTAAAAATCTTTGTGGTCTGCAAAGGAATGCTGGTGGGCTAATCAATGATTTGGTGACTAAAGGAGCATCTACAGTGTTGGAGCTAGTGGTCATGGTAAGCCATAGACACACTAGGCAACATGACTTTTAGGGCAGTGGTGGTGATTTTATTACTTTTTTTTAAAAAAATAAAAGTCTGTGCTCTGTCCATTATTGTATCTAGCCTCCCACCAGCATTTGAACCGCTTCAGTTTGCCTAGCACCCTAATCGCTCTACGGAGGATACTATTTCTTCTGTTCTCCATCTGAGCTTGAAGCACTTAGAGGAAAGAAATACTCATGTGCGTTTGTTGTCTGTCGACTTCAGTTCGGCGTTTAACACAATCATTCCCCAGCATCTAGTAGACAAACTGGGCCTTTTAGGCTTAAACACTCCTTTGTGCAACTGGATTCTTGATTTTCTTACCAACAGGCCCCAATATGTGTGAGTTGGAACAAATACCTCTAATACCATTTTTTTTTGAGCACAGGTTCTCCTCAGGGCTGCGTCCTAAGTCCGCTGCTGTTCACCATGTTGACCCATGACTGTTGTGCTAGTTTTGCCACCAACTATATTGTGAAGTTTGAAGATGATACAACAGTAGTAGGCCATATTCATGATGACAAGCTGAAAGCTTACCACCAAGAGGTTGAGGGGTTGGTGAACTGGTGTAAGGAAAACAGCCTAGTTTTAATTGCCAGAAAAACCAAAGAGATCATTGTCGATTTCAGAAAAGGCAGGCACAGCCACACTTCTCTGTGCATAAATGATTCACCTGTGGAGATGGTTACCAGCATCAAATTCCTGGGTGTGCAGCTAGCAAGTAGGCTGGCTTGGTCGCTCTACAGTGAGAAACTGGTGAAGTGGGCACAGCAGTGCCTACATTTTCTGAGTCACATGAGAAAAGCATATCTTCCTTCTCCTATCCTAACCACTTTCTACAGGGGGATGATTGAGAGCATTCTGTCATACAGCATCACAGTCTGGTTTGGAAGCATCACTGCTTCAGACAGGAAGGTGGTGCAGAGAGTGGTGAGGATGGCTGAAAAGATCATTGGCAGTTCCCTCCCTCCCATCCAGGACATAGCACAGAAGTGTTGCTTGAGCAGGGTCCATAAGATTATCTGGGACACTACACATCCTCTTCACGACCTATTTTCTTTGTTACCTTCTGGGAGGAGGCTCCGTGGTATCCGAAGCAGAACATCCAGATTCAGCCATAGTTTCATTCTATACAGCATTAACCTTGTGAACTCTCAAGCTTCCTCCTTCCATTATATTTTCAAGATGGACAGTATTTAATATTTATTTGCTATGTATATGTAGGGGTGTGGGTCTATACATATGTTGTATATAGTATGTTTAGGTGTGTGTCATATGTGTTTCACTTTGAGAGTGGGCAACTAAATTTCATTTTTCATATTTGCCGTTGTGCCCACAGTAAAAAAAAAGACAATAAAGTTTATCTTATCTTATCTTATCTTATCTTATCTTATCTTATCTTATCTTATCTTATCTTATCTTATCTTATCATCTTATCTTATCTTATCTTATCTTATCTTATCTTACCTTACCTTACCTTACCTTACCTTACCTTACCTTACCTTATCTTATGTTAATTATCCATTTCTTTCCTTCTAACATTTGAATTGGAATATCAAATCATGATGCTTATTTTGTTCCAGATTGAGCATAGCTTTCCTAAAATGTGCTATGGAAATATTCAAAATGATCTAATCTTATGACAGAAACAGGAACAACAATGAAAAAGCCAGACAGAATGAAAGGAAAGATTGTAGAAGCACAACTCATTTACTGTATTGCCTTTTTAAAGAGTGTGTCATAGCAAAAGTTGCTTACTTAGTATCACATTCAGTTTAGTTGTTTGAGGCTTTAATGAATTATACACCATCATAGAACAGAATTTCCTTTAAATGCCATTTTTTAAACAATCTCTGTTGACTTGATGATCTATCAGCATCCTTTCAGATTGGAGAAGTATAATAAATAAATCAACTCTCCTCAATATGTCATTCTTCAATAATAACATCACCAAATGTGTTCAACTTCTCTAGTTCTATTTTTTTATTTCTACATACTGATGAACACAGGACAAGAAATTAATGAAGGGAAGAATTTTTATTTTTGGATTACAATTTCTTTTTCTACTTTTGAACCATGGAATGTAAAACCAGTTGAAATCTAGATAATGTCTTTAATTGTTAAAGTTAATCTTTGCACAAATATAGTAGTAATTGCAACATAGAGTTTGGAATACAATGCTTGCTGAAGAGTGGGTTAATAATAGAATATTAATGAACAGTTTATATTTTTATCCTATTCTTTCTGAAATTTCATTCAGCTAATTATATGATTATTGAAAAAGACCAAAATATCTAAGTCAGGATATTCTGATCATAGAACAGAAGCTGGAACTTTCAGCATCTTGATATAGAATAACTATAGATCTAATTGTAAATGACACTAATTATGCAAATTTTTATTAACTAATATTGAATCAAATAAATGTTAGTAATGCTGGGGCTTTTATGTTCAAAGCAAAAGAAATGCAGTAAGAATTATCTCAGAATTTGTTTGTTTGTTTGTTTGTTTAAAAAATCCCTTCAGATTTCATTAAGGACTAGGAGGTCATCCAGGACTGTGAATATTAAGACTGATAGAGGCAGTACACAGCAGGGCTTTTCAATCAGTGGTACGGGTATCACCTGTGGTAGTGGGGGAGGGGAATGAGCTGAACTGGTGGCAGCACTGCACAAGCCTGAACGAAAGATGGCTGGAGCTGCAGGGCTGTCAGGGCTCAGTTGAAGCGCCAGGATCAGCACCAGGCTCCAGCTGGAGCTCGATGCTGAGGCTGGTGCTTCTGAGCACAGAAGAAGCGCTGATCAGCTGGAATGTTGCAGCTTCTCCATCATCCAGCTAAGAAAAGGCATTCAGGTAAGACAACACCCCATCACCAGGGTCTTGTGATTTACATTCAGATGCTTGGCAACTGATTCATATTTATGATGGTCACAGTGTCCCAGAGTCATGTGAAGTGACCAAAACCTGCTGCAACCACCAAGCAGAGGGGGGGGGGAATAAA